>NC_081575.1:87661166-87669494 GCF_022355385.1 Mustela nigripes
ATATGCAGCCATCAAAAGAAATGAAATCTTGCCATTTGCGACGACGTGGATGGAACTAGAGGGTATCATGCTTAGCGAAATAAGTCCATCAGAGAACAACAACTGCCATATTTCCCTGATATGAGGAAGTGGAGATGCAACATGGGTGGTTAAGGGGGTAGGAGAAGAATGAATGAAACAAGATGGGATTGGGAGGGAGACAAACCATAAGTGACTCTTAATCTCGCCAAACAAACTGAGGGTTGCTGGGGCGAGGGGTTTTGGGAGGGGGAGGTGGGGTTATGGACATTGGGGAGGGTATGTGCTATGGTGAGTGCTGTGAAGTGTGTAAACCTGGCGATTCACAGACCTGTACCCCTGGGGATAAAAATACATTATATGTTTATAAGAAATTTTTAAAAATAATTAAAAAAAATTCTTCTTGGTCAGTTTATCACCAGTCACAATAAGCTGTGGTGACACGAATGTAGGAGCAACTTACGGTACCGTACGGATGACGGAGTTAGTTTTAGGAAGTCTTGGGTTCAGATTTGACCTTGGGCAAGTTACTTTTAAGCCATCTTGAATTTTTTTGCATAATAAGTGTTAAACAAATGTTTTTAAGAATGTGGAATTTGGGTGGCTCAGTTGGTCGGCAACTACGTCCGGCTCAGGTCATGACCCTTAGTGCCAGGATCAAGTCCGGCATCAGGCTCCCTGCTCAGCAGGGAGTCTACTTCTCCCTCTGATGCTCCCGCCTCTCATTCTCTCTCTCAAATAAATAAATAAAATTAAAATAAATAAAAATTTAAAATGTGGAATTTGAGAAACAAAACAGACAGCCATGGGGGAAGGGAAGGAAAAAATAAAATAACATGAAAATTGAGAGGGAGGCAAACCATAAGAGACTGTTAATCAGAGGAAACAAACTAAGGGATGCTGGAAGAAGGTGATGGGGGGGATGGGCATTAAGGAGGGCACTTGAAATGAGCGCTGAGTATTCTATGCAACTAATGAATCTCTAAATTCTACCTCAGAAACTAATAAAGTTTTTTAAAAATAAAGTATAATGTCAATAAATGGGAAGGTACAGCATGATGCATCATTAGACATGTCATTTGAGCGCAAACAAAATCAAGAATGCATTTTCATTAAGGACTATTAGGCAGTTTTGATCAAAACATTTTGCTTCACTAAATGGTATCCTAGGGACTGTGCATAACAAAACACCCTAAAACTTGGTGGTGTAAAACAACTGCTTCATATGCTCACAGCTTCTGGGGGTCATCAATTTGGACAGGGCACAGCAGGAGTACGGTTTCTCTCTTCCACAATGTCTGGGGCATAAGCTGGAAAGTTTGAAGGCTAGAAACTGGAATAATCTGCAGGTTTACTCACTTAGTTTGCAGTTGATGCTGGCTGTTGACTGGGAGACCTTAGTTGGGACTCTTGGCCACTCTTCATTTGGCCTCTCCATATGGAGAGGCTTCCTTGCTGCATTGCTGCCAAGTTCCAAGGATGAATGTTGAGAGGTAGAAAACACCAAGTTAAAAGTCACACCATCCTCCATGACTTGAACTTGAAGTCCACCATGTCTTTATGGGAAATGGTATGATTCAGTTTGGTACGACTTTCAAGTGTTGAGTCTGTTTTAGGTCCTTTACATTTCTATTTTAAAAATGAGTAAGTTTGCCAGTTTCTGCAAAAAAAAAAAAAGCATAGCATTTTGATTGGGGTTATTTTGAATCTATATAATTTGGAGAGATTGAAAATCTTAATATTATTTGAGTCCATAAACACAATATATTTCTCCATTTATACAGTTCTTTACTTTCAGCAACATTTTGCATATTTTTAAAATTTTTATTATTTTTTTAGAAGATTTTTACCTATTGTTAAAAAGAGAGGATGAGAGAGAGTATGAGAGGACGGAGGTCAGCGGGAGAAGCAGACTCCCTGCTGAGCGAGGAGGCTGATGCAGGACTCTGTCCTGGGACTCCAGGATCATGACCTGAGCCAAAGGCACTCGCTTAACCAGCTGAGCCACCCAGGTGTCCCAACATCTGCATATTTTTAAGAGTAGAGATCTTAAATTTATTTTTAGGACCTCATGTTTTTGTAAATGGTACTTTTAATTTTTTATTTAACAGTTGCTAACAGCATATGGAAATAAAGACGGTTGGTTCTCATGTATTGATCTTACATTCATTATCTTGATAAAATCATTAGTTCTAGTAGCTTTTTAAAGATTGCTTAGCAGGGGGGCACCTGGATGGCTCAGTGGGTTAAACCTCTGCCTTCGGCTCAGGTCATGATCTCAGGATCCTGGGATCAAGCCCCACATCAGGCTCTCTACTCAGTGGGGAGCCTGCTTCCTCCTCCTCTCTCTCTCTGCCTGCCTCTCCACCTACTTGAGATTGAAATAAATAATATCTTTAAAAAAAAAAAAAGATTGCTTAGCAGGGCGCCTGGGTGGCTCAGTGAGTTAAAGCCTCTGCCTTCAGCTCAGGTCATGATCCCAGGGTCCTGGGATCGAGCCCCACATCGGGCTCTCTGCTCTGCAGGGAGCCTGCTTCCTCCTCTCTCTCTCTCTGCCTGCCTCTCTGCCTACTTGTGATCTCTCTCTCTCTCTCTCTCTCTGTCAAATAAATAAATAAATAATCTTTTTAAAAAAAAGATTCCTTAGGATTTTCTATTTGCATATTGTGTTATGTGCAAATAAAGACTTTTTATTTCTTTCCATTTCATATGTCTTTTGTTCCTTTTCCTTAACTGCCTGGCTGGGACATCCAGTTACGATCTTGCGGGGTAAAGAATTCACTCTGTCATCATTAAGTATGATATTACCTGTGGGTTTTTACAAATGCTCCCTAGTAGGCTCAGGAATTTTTCTCTTCCTAGAATTTGTTGAAATTTTTATCTTGGACAGCTGTCGAATTTTTAAAAATGCCTTCTTTTTATTTATTGAGATTTTTATATAGGTCTTCTTTATTCTGTTAGTCACACTGATTTTTTTTTAAATATTGAAACAGTTTTTTATTACTAGGATAAACCTCATTTGGTCAGAGTGTGTCAAGCTTTTGATATGTTTGACGGAGCCCATAAATTACTATATTTAAAAGAGAAGGATTTTCGCATCAATGGTTATGAAAGATTTTGCTTTCTAGTTGTTTTTAAGTTTTTATTGGCTTTTGTGTAAGTAGAATCAGGTCATTCTGCTGACCAAACTGCTTTATCCTTTTTTTTTAAGTTTATATTGAATTGGTGTTACTTTTTCTTAATTCATGGTGAAATCCAGCAGTGGAACTATTTGAGCCTGAGATTTTCTTTGTGGGGAGATTTAAAATTATATATTAAATTTCTGTAACAGGTTCAGGGCTATTCAGATTATTTTTCAGTTTGGGTAATTTGAATAAATTAAATAAATAAATAAATTTGTCAATTTATTTTATTTGTAGGGTTTATTAATGTATCTTGTTTATAGTATTCCTTAAAATTTTCCTACCTGACATAGATGTTCTTTTCCTTCCCAATATTAACAATGTTGTGTTCTCTCTTTTTCCTTTATCAGTTTAGCTAGGGGTTTATTATTGATCTTTACAAGAGCAAGCTTTTGATATCATTGACCTATTTGTTCATTTTGTAGGTCATTAACTTTTTATTCTATTTACTTTGTATTTAATTTGCTGTTTTTCTGTCTTCTTAGCATGGAAACAGAAGTCATTGATTTGGGGCTTTTTAACCTCTTCTAATGTAAGCATTTAAATGTATAAATTTCTGTCTTAAAACTTGTCTTAGCTGCATCCCACTGGATTTTTTTAAGGTCAAAATATTTTCTAGTTTCCCTTGTGTGATACCTTCTTGTCCAGTGGGTTATTCTGTACTGTGTTTCTGACTTTTTGAATAATTGCAGCTCTTCTAACTCTGACAACCACCAATCTGTTCTCTGTATCTATGAGTTTTTTTTTTTTCTTAGATTCCACAGATAAGTGAGATCTTCTGGTATTTGTCTTTCTCTGACTTACATCATTTAGCATAGTGCCCTCAAGATCCATTTATGTTGTCACAAATGGCAAGATTTTTCTTTTTTGTGCCTGAATATTATTCCATGTATTCTCTCTTTCTCTCTTTCACTTTTCATTCGCCCATCAATGGACACTTAGGTTGTTTCCATAACTTGGCTATTGTAAATAATACTGCAATGAATGTAAGGGTACAGGTGCCTTTTCAAGTTAACTTTTTTGTTTTCTTCAGATAAATACCCAGAAGTATTTTATCTTAATATTTATTCAGATAAATACCCATATGGCATCTCTTTTTAATTTTCTGAGGTATCACTGTACTGTTTCCCATAGTAGCTGCACCAGTTTATATTCCTACCAATAGTGCACGAGGGTTTCCTTTTCTCCGCATACACACTAACACTTGTTATTTCTTGTCTTTTTGATAATAGCCATTCTAATAGGCATGAGATGATATATCATTGCAGTTTTGATTTACATCCTCCTGATTATTAATGCTGTTGAACATCTTTTCATGTACCATTGGTCATCTGGATGTCTTCTTCAGAAAATTGTCTATGCCAATATTCTGCTCACTTTTTTTTTTAAGATTTTATTTATTTATTTGAGAGAGAGCCAGAATGAGAGAGCACAAGCAGTAGTAGCAGCAGAGGCAGAGGGAGCCTGACATGGGGCTTGATCCCAAGACCCCGGGATCATGACCCAAGCCGAAGGCAGATGCCTAACCAACTAAGACATCCAGGTGCCCCTTTTTGCCAATTTTTTAATTGGATTTTTTCTTTTGCTATTGAGTTATGAGTTCTTTATATATTTTGGATATTAACCCCTTATTAGGTACATGATTTGCAAATATTTTCGCCCATTCAGTATGTTACCTTGTATTATATTTTCTTGATAAATTGATCCTTTTATTGTTACGAGGTATCTTTCTTTGTCCTAACATGATGCTAATATAGACACGTCAGCTTTTGAAGATAAGTACTTGAATGGTATATTTTTCCCCATTTTTAAGCCTTAAACCTATTTCTTCACATTTAAAACATTTCCTATAGAAAACATATTGTTGGATCTTGCTTTTTTAAAAAAAAATAAATCTGCTTTGGGGCACCTGGGTGGCTCAGTGGGTTAAAGCCTCTGCCTTCCACTCAGGTCATGATCTCAGAGTCCTGGAATTGAGCCCCGCATCTGGCTTTCTGCTCAGCAGGGAGCCTGCTTCCCCCTCTCTCTCTGCCTCTCTGCCTACTTGTGATCTCTCTCTGTCAAATAAATAAATAAAATCTTTAAAAAAAATCTGTTTTAACAATTTGTCATTTAATTGAAGTATTTAGACCACTTACATATAACTTAAGTATTGGTGTGGTTGGGTTTGATTCATCTTTTTATTCGTCTATTCCTCCTGTCTAGTTTATGTTCTTTTGCCCAATATTTCCCACCAACTTTAGATTTGTTGAGTTCTATTCTGTTCCATTATTTATTTGACAGAGAGAGAGGGAACACAGGCAGGGGGAGAAGCAGGCGCCTCACTGAATAGGCAGCCCAATGCGGGGCTTGATCCCAGGAACCTGGGATCATGACCTGAGCTGAAGGCAGATGCTTAACGACTGAGCCACCCAGGCGCCCCTGTTGAGTATTTTTTAACATGCTAGTTTATTCTCAGTGTTTGCTTCTTAGGCAAATTTCTTTTTTTATGTGGTTGCTCTAGGGTTTAAAATATACATTTTTAATTTATCACAGTTTGCATTCAAATAACATTTTACCACTGCACCTGTAGTATAAGCTCCTTACAACACCTCTTCCCATCCTTTGCACTATTGTTTTCATAACTTTTCTTTGTGTATATGTTAAACCTTGTGTACACTGTTATTTTTACCTTAAAGAATCTTTTGTCTTAGTTTGACAGTTTTATTTCAATATAATTGACCTCCAATAAACTGTACATATAGAAAGTGTACAATTTGATAAATTTTGACACATATATAAACCAATTAGACCATCACTGCAGTTAAGACAATGAATATACCCATCAGGACTAAAAGTTTCCTTATGGACATTTCTAATTTCACCCTCCTTACTTTCCCTACATTCCCCTGAAAGACTCCAGCCATTCTCCAGACAACTACTGATTTTCTTTCTGTCACTGTAAATTAGCTTATGTTTTCTAGGGTTTCATATAAATGGAATCGTACACTTTGGTCGGGCTGCTTTAACATGTATTAGTAGTTGATGCTTGTTAGTTGCTAGGTAGTATTCCATTAAATGGATATACCACAGTTGGTTTATTCATTGACCTCTTGGTGGACATGTGGGTTGCTTCTGATTTGGGGAAGCAAACTTGCTATGGGGAAGTAAACTTGCTATGAAATTCAATTATTTATATATCCCTTTATTTCTCTTGGGTAAATGAGTGTAATGGCTGAATCGTACAGTACATGTATGTTTAACTTTTTAAGAAACTGTTTTCCGAAGTGATTGTACATTTTACATTTCTACCAGCAGTACATGAGTTTCTCTACATCCTTGACAACTCTTGCTCTGATAAGTCTTTTTGATTTTAACCAAACTACTAAGGATGTATTGGTATCCCTTTGTACTACTAATTTTTATTTCCCTAATTACTAATGATGTTGAGCATTATTTCATGTACTTATTTTACATCTGCATATCTTCTTTGTTGAGATGTCTGTTCAAGCATTTTGCCCTTATCGTATTCAGTTTTCTTATTGATTTATGAGAGTTCTTTATCAATTCTGGATATAAGGCATTAATAAAATACATGATTTGCAAGTATTTTTACCCAGTCCGTGACTTTTAATTTTCTGAACAGTGTCTTTTGAAGATGAGAAGTCATGGTAAAGTCCAGTTTATCAATTTGTTCTTTAATGGGTCACGCTTTTGGTTGTGTTTCTAAGAAATCTTTGCGTAACCCAAGGTCAGTCAGAAAGGTTTTCTCCTATGTTTTTCCTAGAAGTTTAGTAGCTTAGGTTTCGTATTTAGGTCTGTGATCCATTTTGAGTTAATATTTGTATGTGATACAAAGTAAGTATACAGAACTCTTTGTTGAATAGAATCTTCGTTGTCCATTGAATCCTACTTCTAACTTTGTTAGAAGTTGGTGGTACATATAAATATGGGTCTGTTTTAGATCTCTCTATTCTGGGGGCCCCTGAATGGCTCAGTCAGTTAAGCATCTGCCTTCAGCTTAGATCATGATCCCAAGGTCCTGGGATTGAACCCCACATCAGGCTCCCCTGCCTGCTGCTCCCCCTGCTTGTGCTTCCTGTCTGTCTTTCTCTCTGTCTCTCTCCCCCTCTGTCAGATAAATAATATGTGAGACAAAGCTCTCTATTCTGTTCCATTGACCTGTTGATCTGTCTTTAGGGACAATAACATGCCATCTTGATTAGTTTAAAATAAGTTTTGAACTCAGTATTCATACATCAACTTTGTTTTACTTTGTCAAATTTAACTTTTTATGTCATTTGTATTTCCATATGAATTTTAGAATTAGTTTGTCAATTTCTGCCCCAAAAAAGCCTCCTGGGATTTTGACAGGAATTATCTAGAATACAGAGTGTTCTTACCTTTGCATAGTATTATGTTAACTGAAACATGTACATATTGGAGGCAAGTCCTCACTTTGCATGGTTTCAACATGCACATTTTTTCATTTAACACAGTACTTTGCAAAGCAGGTACAGACTGTTTATAGAATAATTTGAGAATTGAGTGCCGTGGTCCCAATGCTTGTTCCCTCCCTGCCAAATTCATATGTTAAAATCCTAGTGCCCCATGTGATAGTATTAGGAAATAAGACCTTTCAGAAATGATTAGGTTTTGAGGATGGAGTTCTTGTGAATGGGATCAGTCCTCTTATAAAATAGACAACAGAGAGCTCCCTAGCCTCCTCCCACCACAAGAGGACATAGTAAGAAGGCACTGGCCATGAACCAGGAAGAGGTCTCACCAGGATGCAGCTATGTTGGTACCTTAATCTTAGACTTTCCAGCCTCTGGATCAGTGAGAAATAAATTCCTATTGTTTATAAACTACCCAGTCTGTGGTATTTTGTCATAGTAGCCCAAAAAGGATAACTATTACTAACATGTTAACAGTATTGAGTCTTCAACCCAATAACATAATATTTCTCTTTTATTTGTATTTTTAAAAACATCTCTCAGCAGCATTAGTTTTTTTTTAAATTTTTTATTTTTTATAAACCTATATTTTTATCCCCAGGGGTACAGGTCTGTGAATCACCAGGTTTACACACTTCACAGCACTCACCATAGCACATACCCTCCCCAATGTCCATAATCCCACCCCCTTC
>NC_081575.1:87672494-87809314 GCF_022355385.1 Mustela nigripes
AAAAAATTAAATCAACTGCAAGACTAAAAAAAATCACAGGGAAAAAGCCATGAGTTCCGTGCTTTGCTTTCTCCTCCTCTGGAATTCTGCTGCTCTCCTTGGTATTGAAACCACACTCCTTGGTACGTGAACTTTGTCTCGGCTGGATTTCTTGTTGATCTTCTGGGTGAGGGGCCTGTTGTAGTGATTCTCAAGTGTCTTTGCCCCTTACCAGGGGCCGGGGTGTGTAATCCGCTCGGCTTTGCCCTCAGGAGCTTTTGTTCCCTGAGCGCTTTCTGTAGAGTCCGGAGGACGGGAAAACAAATGGCGGCCTCCTGGTCTCTGGCCCGGAGGAGCCGAGAGCCGGGGGCCCCACTCCTCAGTGCGCCCTCAGAGAACAGCGCCCAGTTACTCCCGTCTGCCTGACCTCCGGCGGCCAGCCGCGCTCCGAGCTCACCGAGCCTGCGACCGATTCAAGGTAACCCCAAGCTGCGAGCTCACTGTCGGCTCTGTCTCTGTAGCCGGCTTTCCCGTTCCAATACCCGCAAGCTCTGCGACACTCAGACACCCCTGATCCTTCTGTGACCCTGCGGGACCTGAAGCCACGCTGACCCCGCGTGGGCTTCGCCCCGGTTTAGCCTCTGGAGCGATGTCCCTCAGCGGAACAGACTTTTAAAAGTCCTGATTTTGTGTGCCGTTGCTCCGCCGCTTGCCGGGAGCCGGCCCCTCCCCCGGGGTCTATCTTCCCGTCGCTTTGGATTCACTTCTCCGCCGGTCCTACCTTTCAGAAAGTGGTTGTTTTTCTGTTTGCAGAATTGCTGTTCTTCTCTTCGATCTGCTGATGGATTTTCAGGTGTTTGCAATCTTTAGATAAGCTATCTAGCTGATCTCCGGCTAGCTGAAGTAGTCTCAGCCTGCTACTTCTCCGCCATCTTGACTCCTCCCTGCAGCAGCATTAGTTTTTAATGTAAATGTTTTTCACATATTTTATAAGATTTATCTCTATGTATTTCCTATATTTGGTGTGATTGTAAATGGCACTTTTTAATTTCAATTCCCATTTTTTTTTTTGTTGCTGGAATATATAAATACAATTGATTTATATATCAGTCTTCCACAGTCTTGCTAAACTCAGTGGGTCTAGTAGCTTTTTTGTAGATTTCATATGGTTTTTTACATGAAAGAGCATGTCAGTTATGTCATCTTTAATATAGTAAACATTATCTCTTTTCCAATTTACACTTCTCTTGGTTTGGTTTTCTTGCCTTATTGCATTGGCTAGAACCTCCAGTATAATGGTGAATAGAAGTCATAAGAGCAGATACTATCTTATTCCTGATCTTGTATCATAAAGTATCATGTTAACGGTTAGGCCTTTCATGGATAACCATTTTCAAGTTGAAGAAGTTGCCTTCTTTTCTTAATTTGCCAAGGTTTTTGGGGGGAGTTGGTTTTTTTTTTTACTCAGGAATGGATGGTGGATTTTGTCAGATTATTTTTCTGACATTTCTGACGTATCTCATTTATTGAGATAATCATGAGTATTTTTCTTTTTAGTTTATTAGTGTAGTGGATTATATTGATTTTTATAATGACAAACCTATATTCTTAGAAATTTTGGATGTTTGTAGTTTTCTCCTTTTTTTGGTAATATCTTTGTCTGGTTTTGGTGTCATGGGAATGCTAACCTCATGGAATGAGTTGGAAGTGTTCCTACCTTTTCAGTTTTGGGAAATTGATTTGTGTAATATCTCTTTCTTTTTGTCTTGATCACCCTGGCTAGAGGTTTAGCAATTTCATTGACCTATTTCAAGAATTAGGGATTTTTTTCCATTTTTCTTCTATTTCATTTATTCCCATTTTGGGCTTTATTCCCCCCCACACACTTTTGTATCTTTATTTTTATTTCATTTGCTCATCTTTTGCTAGTTTCTTAATTTGTAAACTAAAATCTTTGAGTTGAAACCTTTTTTTTAGAGGGGAGGAGGGGCAGAGGGAGAGCAAGAATCTTAAGCAGGCTCCACCCCAGCATGGACCCCAGTGTAGGGCTCTATCTCATGACCCTGAGATCAGACCTGAGCCAAAATAAAGAGTTGGATGCTTAACCTATTGAGCCATCCTGGTGCCCCTGAGGCCTTTCTTCCTTACTATTGTGGGTATTTGATGCTATAAATTTCACCCTAAGTTCTGCTTTAGTTATATTTTATATTTTTATTCAGTTGAGAAAATTTTCAGTTTTCTCTTTTGATTTCTGCTTTGACCCATGGGTTATTAGAAGTGTTATTTAATTTCCAAATAGTTAAACTCAGATATTGAGTTCTAATTTCATTAGGATCAGAGGACACGCTTTGTGTGACTTGAACTGAATATGAATGAATAAGTTTTAAATTAATTGAGACATTTTTAGTGGCCCACAGTATGGCCCATTTTGGCAAATGTTCCATGTGCAATTAAGTAGAAGGTATAATTTCCTCTTGTTTTGTGTAGTGTTCTAAGCATATTTCAAGTTAACTGATAGGATTGTTCAATTCTTCTATATCCTTGTGGATTTTCTGCCTATTTTATCTATTATAATTGTCGATCTATTTCTTAATGTACTATCATTTTGTTCTTTCCTGTATTCTGAAGCTGTTAGGTGCACATACATTTAGGAATGTTATACCCTCCTGATGACTTGACTGCCTTATTACTATCACCTTTTTTTGTTCCTGTTTTTTCCTTTTGCAATGTGGTTTTTTTCTTCTGGCTGCTTTAAAATTTTTGTTTTTATCACTGGTTTTATGCTGTCCATTATTGATGTGACTTATGTTGTTGTTGTTTGTATTTTATTTATTTATTTATTTTAAAGATTTTCTTTATTTGACACAGAGAGATCACAAGTAGACAGGCAGGCAGAGAGGGGGGGAAGCAGGTTCCCTGGTAAGCAGAGAGCCCGATGTGGGGCTTGGTCCCAGGACCCTGAGATCATGACCTGAGCCGAAGGCAGCAGCTTAACCCACTGAGCCACCAAGGCGCCCCTGTTGTTTGTATTTTAATCTGCTTAAGGTACTTGGAGTTTCTTGTACTGGTATGCAAATTTGGATATTATTTCTTGATGGGTTTTAATTCTGTCTCTACCGTTCTCTCTTCTCTCCAGGGGCTTTGCATGATAGACCCCTTAGTATTGTCCCACATGTCATTGAGTTTCTGTACTTTAATCTCAGTCTTTTTTTTTCTCTTAGGAAACTTCATGCTTTATATCGGGAAAATTTCTGTTCCATGTCTTTAACTTCACCATTTCATGCATTGTCTAATGTTCTGTTTAGTTCATCCAGTGAACTTTTCGTTTAAGGTAATATATTTTCTTCAATTCTAGAAGCTCCTTTTCGTTCTTTTTTATTTTTTCTGTTTCTTTCCTCATAAAGTTCATGCTTTCTTTTAAATCCTTGAGCATATTCCCAGGATATTTTGAAGCTCCTGCCTTACATAATGTCTTCATGTCTGCCATTTATAGGTCCATTTGTGTTGATTAGCCTTTTTGTTGTTCTATTTTATAGTTTGGTGCTTCCTTTGATTAGACCACATCTAGAGTAGCCTTTATTCTAGGGCTTAGTTGAGCTCCATACTTAGATGTGACTTTTCTGAGATCTCTACTGATTGTCTTTAGAGTTCAGGGAGGCCTCTCTTGAACTTACTAGAACTCCAGTGTCTCCGTGCTCTTTTTGCCCAGCCTCATGGAGTTTCAACCTATGCGTGCGCAAATTATTATTAAGGTAAAGACACATAGTGTTCTTTGTGCAGATTTTGGGAACTTTTTCTATACTTAGCTCCATTCTCCTTGGTATTCTGCTGTGAACATTCCATTTTCCTCAGAGTTCTTCCTGAACTGTGATCTCTATGTCCTCAACTCAGTGACATGCCGTGCTCTGCTTTGTTTCCCCTCCTTGTACTGGGAATTAGGAAATGCTTCCCGAAAGAAGCCAGGCCTGTCATTAAGCATTCACTCCATTCGTTTTCCCTCCCATAGGAATCATAATCCTTTACTGCCTGTTGGGTCCCAATGACTGAAAATATTCAGACTTTTAGTTTAGTGAGAGAAAAAAGTTCTGTTCCAATTAAACTTTCATGATTAGAAGCAGAAGTCATTATCATGGCATTTAATGTGATTTTAAAGAATCTTAATTCTAATGACTTTACTATTGGGTAAAATTTGTCAAATACAATGGTAGAACTTAGCTTGTTTCCATTAATGCTCTGCATTTCTGATGTAATTAAAAATAGAAGTTTGTGAAGTTGAAATAGAAGGATAGAATTTTACAGTGCACAAATTAGTAGTAGAGTAATATGCCAACAATAGCTAAAATTTTTTAGCATTTTAGTGATGCAAGGCACCTTACTAAAACGTGTCTCAGCTCTCATTACAGTCTTATTGTTTAGGTATTATATTATGCTCATTTTAGAGATGAAGGAATTGAAACTTATAAGTAGTTAAGTGATGTGTTTAAGCTCACTTACCAGTTGAGTAAAGAGCAGAGCCCAGATTCCATCTCAGTTCTGACAAACTCCCAAAGCCCTGTTTATCAACACCATGGCCATGCTGCCTTTAAAAGAAGTATATGGATGGGCCGCCTTGGTGCCTCAATCTGTTAAGTGTCTGCCTTTGGCTTGGATCATGATCTTAGGGGGTTGGGATTGAGCCCCACAGTGGGCTGCCTGCTCAGTGGGGAGTCTCCTTCTCCATCTTCCTCTGCCTGCCCCCATGCTTGTGCTCTTGCTCTCTCACGCTGTCTCCCTCAAATAAATAAATAAAATGTTTTTTATAAAAAGTATATGGGTAGCTGTGACTGTTATGGAATCAGCTTCAGTGTACTGGGAGTCTGGGATGCAATACTTTTGGGCCCCATTTCTAGGTTTTGTACAGCAGTCTTGAGTCATATTTTTACCTCCTTTTACTTCAAAAGTCAAGTCAGACATCGTTTAAGTAACATTAAGGGCTGGTTTTCCATTTATCAACATGTAAGTAGAAATGTAAGGCAAGGTTAGATAGTTAGAAACCTTGTCATTGGCTATGATTTTTACTGTAATTCTATGTTAAGGCAGTTTTTTAAGAATGATAAAATACCAGAAAGTAGAATTACATGACTGGAAAGTGGTGGCCAAATATACAGAAGCAAAACATTCAGTGATTTGCTAAGTCTGAAATTATTTTAAAATTAAAAGTTTTTAAAATAAAAGATTTACTGAAAATAGTTCTCTTTGGAGTTTTCCCACCAACTTTCTATATTAATAGATGATTTCATTTTGACTTTTATTTCTAGGTACTGTTTTTCTTATTTTGGTTTAATTTTGTTTTGCAATTAAGTAAAACATTTACATGGTCACAAAGACTAATTTTAAGAAGTGTATCTTCCATCCCTAGTATCTTCCTCCTTTGTAAGTAACCATTTGCATTAGCTGGTTTATTCTTTGTTGTCTTTTCTTAAAAATCATAAGTAAACACACAAACATACTTTGCTCTTTCTTACGTAAATGGTGGCATATTCTACACACTGTTCTTTTTTTTTATGAGAAATAGCGCACACGTGTGATCAAGGACATGAGGGGGCAGAAGGAGAGGGAGAGAGAATCTGGAGCACACTCTTACCGAGTGCAGAGTCCACCACAGGACTCCATCTCACAACCCCAAGGTCATGACCTGAGCGGAAGTTAAAACTCAGATACTTAACTGACTGCACCACCTAGGCACTCCTTCTGGGTCTTTAGGTTTTGGGGGTTTTCCCCCCACTAATTAATATACATTCTAGAGTTTACTTCATAACAAAATTTTCCTTGTTTCCTTATCTTTTATTAGGTTTACAATCTTCAAAATCTTATTTGGGGGCACCTGGGTGGCTCAGTGGGTTAAAGCCTCTGCCTTCAGCTCAGGTCATGATCCCAGTATCCTGGGATTGAGCCCTGCATCAGGCTCTCTACTCAGCAGGGAGCCTACTTCCCCTCTCTCTTTCCACCTCTCTGCCTACTTGTGATCTCTGTCTGTCAAATAGTAAAAATCTTTAAAATCTTTTTGGTAAATATTTATCATCTACTTTATATGTTTTCCATCAAGTGGATGCTGGCATTTTGGAGAAAATGGAGAAGTGCAATGTGCAGTTTTCACCCTTAAGAAACTTATGGAATTTTAAACTACTTTTTAAAACATCTACCTCTCCCTGATGTACAGTAGCTAATCCAGTAATACTTTTATTTTTTTAACCATCTATTTTTCTAGAAAACACAAGTAGAGGGCTTTTGTCATCTATTACTATTTCACTGAATGTGATTTCAGTACTATTTATAAGCATCCTAGCAAAAGCATCCCAACCCTGACAACATTTAGATATCTGATCATCAGGTGTGTGTCAGAGAAGAAAGTCGTGTGACATTTAGAAATGCTTTAATTTTAAATAGTCCTGTTAATTTCAATTCCTATGAAGTCATAATGTACCAGATACTCTGGATTATTATAATTAAAAAAAAAAATCCAGCGCCCCTTTCTCCTCTATATTACTCTAACCATTTTCTTTGTACCATGTTCCTGTCCTGTACCTCATCTCTCTGCACTCTTATCCAATATTCACTCTTCTCCAATATTCCTTATTGCTTTAACAGCCCCACCTCCTAAGGTGCTGGACTTATTTCCCTTAAAGACTTATGTGATGTCCATATGGGAGTATCAGCCCGGATTTTTTTTTTTTTTTGAGAAAGGGGGAAGTGGGGAAGCACAAGCAAGCATGAGCAGGGGAAGCAGGAGAGGGAGAAACAAGTTTCCCCCACTAAGCAAGGTGCCGGATGCAGGGTTTGATCCCAGGACCTGGTATCATGACCTGAGCCAAAGGCAAACGCTTAACAGACTGAGCCACCTGGCCCCTTCTCCCCAACACCCCCAACCCCCGCCCTGACTTTTGAAAGCAGCTCACCTATGGTGCTTTGTCACAGTGGTGGCCATATATCTGTGCTAGGCAGGGCACTTCCAATCTCTGTGTTGGCTGCCTGGGGACACTGTCTCAACTCTATTTCAAGATCTGTGTTCGACTTTGCATCTTTGAATTTAGTATCTTTCCTCAGAAGCCTATCCATAGTATTTGGCTTCTCGCACCTCTTTTGTCCTGGACCTGTTCACCTTGTCACTCCTCAACTCTGCATATGATGCCATCTCTTCCTTCCCTCTCCCCTTTCCCCCTATACCCTGTGTGTTTCCTGATCTTTTCAGTCACTGTACATTGCTTCACTGGAGAATAACCTTTGTTGCCAAATCCACAAATACAAAGCTAGGAAATGTATCTGTCTAGTCTTCTGAGGAAGGACTTCGTATGCTTCCTCATGCATTGGAGGTTGCAGCAAGATTAAGTGGCTGAAACTAGTGAAGGAACATGTTTCAAGAAAGTTCATGTAATTTCATTACATAAATGTAGATTTGGTAATCTGGCACCTACCACAGTAATTAAAGCATTTCCTACAGTGAAGGCTTTTGAGAAAATACTATGCAAGAAGAAGCCCCACAAAAGCCTTTTTTAATTCAGAAAATTGATTCTATGCTCACAAAGTCAGCATTTTCTCTCAGCAGGCACTGCAACTAATGACATTAATGAGACCAGTGCCGTATTTTTTTTAAAAAAGAAAGAAAAATCGGCAAAACAGAGAATTTTAAAGGAAGTTATTTCTAGTGGTCTGCTTGAAGATTGTAATTAACCAAGAAAAAAAGCAATTTTAATTGTGGTTTTTAGTACTTATTACCAGTGCATCAAATGACTTTTAAAAATCATTTGTTGAGTGCTTATGTTAAAATATAAAATGAGTATAGTATAGTATAAAATGAGTGCTTATGTTAAGGCAGGAGAGCCATCAGACTATAGAACAAAGCCTCGGATTTAGTTGATAGTATCCAATACCCGAATGAATCTTACCATGGTTTAGATGATGCCTTTTGAATTTGTTACTGTAACAGAAAGGCTTTTTTTGTTAATATTACAGATGAAAACAAACACTAAATTGCCTAATGAATGAAGTTGAAACAATAAATAGCTTGAAATTCCTTATTTTTGTTGATGGTGATATGCTTTGGCAGCCCTAGCATATCTCATCAGCTTTGTTATCCTTTACAAGGAACTTTATAAATATAAATATAAAATAACAGTTCCCAGAAAAGAGGAGAGCCATGACCAGTGTTGAGCTACTTACAAAGTAAACGTGTCACAAATTGCTGGTGTCACCTTAGCAGTTTTAGTTGGAAAGCTGGACTTTCTAAGGACACTGGTTCACAGCTGTGCTCTTTTTTGTCTTCTATATCTCAAGTTTTTTTGTTCTGTTGTATTTTAAATGTGTGTTTCTCTATACATATGTATAAACATTTAGCAAATGGTGGGTTGATGCCAGTGTAAGAAAATCTTCACTCCCAGCTCCAAAAATTCTGAAGCTTTGTATGTCATAGAGAATTGGTGAGAGAATACGACCAATTGAATATTTTTTCCTAAATCACTTGAAAATCATTGTTATACTTTTTTCTTAATATACGGATAATTTATGCCCTGTAGATTGGAATACATGTTGGAGCCCAAGGAATGGGGTTAGGGTATAATAAAAAGGAACAAGTACACCACTGACTTTATAAATGAAAATTCTAAATATAGATAAGTATATATCCCTATCTTTAACATATTTGTGTATTTTTTCTAGTGGCCTTTATAACAGGGAGCACTTGCTATTTCCTTATAGTTACATTTTTATTTAGTTTTTAAATTTGTAAACATTCAAAACCTCAGTCATCTTGACTTTACTGATATCTCCCTTTTCTTCACTAATCATTAATATATGTATCACTTCTCGGCCTTTTGGCTAAGATCAAGTGTACTAATCATTAATATATGGTATTGGATGAATTAAATATAAAGTTCTATTCTGGTTCTTTAAACTTTTATACTTTTATCTAAGTAATATAAGCACATAGGTTTTAAAAGTTAAGTCATATTACTTCTAATAATAGCAAAATGCAATCTCTGTTCTAATTCATTCCAAACCCTCCAGTCTGTTATCTGAGATAACTACTGTAATCATTTTTTTCTGTTTTTTTTGTAGCTATGCACATATGCTTATATTACTACTTCTTGATTTAGATATTATCAGTTATTGATATACTGCTGCAAAAGATGTAGCTCTCCTGTGTTGCTACTCCCATCCCTCTTCACTTTCCTTTTCCCATTTTTATAACATTATGTATATCTGAGTCATCAGTGTAATGTGATTATATTTCTTACATAATTTATTGCTATGCCACGAATAAATAATTGACTTATTTCTTTGGTTTTTTTTTTTTTGTATTATAGCAAATTCACTCTCAGACTGTCCCACTGAGCTATATATATTCTCAGTATGTTATGTTCAGCCTCATTGGATAATTTATCTCATTTTTTGTCTTGGCGACAAAAAGGTGCTTCTTGCCCTTCATCTATCTATCTGTTTCATTCAAAATTGGTTGCAGTCTTGGCCTACTGGACTGTCATCATGGGAATTCTCTTTGCCTTTCATTTGTGCTAGATTTCCTGTTTCCTAGATTTCCTGTATTTTTCTATTTTCATCTTCATTTTGGCAAGGTATGCCCTCTAGTAAGTTCCAGAGAAAGGTACATTTTTTGAGGTATCTGAAAATGTCTTTATTGTACTCAAGCAATTTGATAATTTCACTGGGTATAGAACTCTAGATTAGAAGTCACTTTCCCTCAAAATGTGTATAAAAGCTTATATTCTGAGGGGAGCCTGGGTGGTTTAGTCAGTTAAGAGTCCTACTCTTGATCTCAGCTCAGGCCTTGATCTCAGGGCCTTGAGATCGAGCCCGACATTGGGCTACATGGTAGGCTGGGAGCCTACATTTTTTTTTTAAAGATTTTATTTATTTATTTGACAGAGAAAGAGAGAGATCACAAGTAGGCAGAGAGGCAGGCAAAGAGAGAAGGGGAAGCAGGCTACCTGCTGAGCAGAGAGCCTGATGTGGGGCTTGATCCCAAGACCCTGAGATCATGACCTGAGCCAAAGGCAGAGGCTTAACCCACTGAGCCACCCAGGTACCCCAGGAGACTACCTTAAAAAAGAAATAAGAGGTTATACTCTACCACCTGGTTGGAGCACTGGGTATGGTACAAAAACAATGAATACTGCTATGCTGGAAAGAAATTAAAAAAAAAAAAAGCTTATACTCTAAAACCCAATGACTTGGGTTCACATCAGCTGTGTGGCTTGGGCAAGTCACGTAACCTCTCTCTGTACCCGTTTCCTCATCTAAAAATTGAGTGTAATAATCTTTCCTACTCCAGAGCTATTGAGAAGATTGAGTAACACAAGTAAAGCACTTAGAACAGTGCCTAGCCCTTTTTCCCTTTCTCTGTAAACCTTAATGATATTCTCTTTATCCCAATACCCTAAAATTTCATGGTGCTGTGCTTTAGTGTAGGCATTTTTAAAAGTTATTATGCTGGGTTCTTAGAAATCTTTTTAAAATCTTTTTAAATGCATTGTTCCTAAGTTCAGAGAAGTTTCTTTTTTTATTTCTTAGATAAATTTCTTCCCCCTACTTTTCTCTATTCTCCCTTTCTGCAGTTGCATGTTATTTAAATAATATCAGTTCACAGGATTGATTTTTATCTCTAACCTTTTCCCCTATTTCCTTTTGTTTTTTGGTCTTTCTGTTCTACTTTGAAATACTTTCTCAATTTAATCTTCTAACCCTTTTATTTGAATCTTCTGTTTTAAGTCTCATTTTTAAAAATTTTCAAGTCCCTTCCTAAATGTCTGCATTTAAATTATTAGTATTATATAGTTTCCTGTTTTTCATAGGTTTCATTCTTCTCTATCTCAAAATACTGTATGTTTTTGGTTTTATTTATTTATTTGACAGAGATCACAAGTAGGCAGGGAGGCAGGCTCCCTGCTGAGCAGAGAGCCCGATTCAGGGCTCGATCCCAGGACCCTGGGATCATGACCTGAGCTGAAGGCAGAGGCTTAACCCACTGAGCCACCCAGGCGTCCCAAAATACTGTATTGTTTTTTAATTTTCTCTTCCTTGGGGCGTCTGGGTGGCTCAGTAGGTTAAAGCCTCTGCCTTTGGCTCAGGTCATGACCCCGGGGTCCTGGGATCGAGCCCCACATTGGGCTCTCTGTTTAGCAGGGAGTCTGCTTCCGCCCCTCTCTCTCTCTCTGCCTGCCTCTCTGCCTACTTGTGATCTCTGCCTGTCAAATAAATAAATTAATAATCTTTTAAAAAAAAATTTCTCTGCCTTGTTTTTATAGGAAATGGTGTTCTCAGATATAATTTTTTTCTATTTTTTTTAATCTCTTTTAGAAGCTTTCCCCAAATGTCTGGTGATCCTTGGCTGCTCTTTCATTTTTATGATGAAAGTATTGAGTTGCCTAGAAACTCTTTATACATGGGTAACTTAATATAGGTGATCCAACAAGGACTGGACCATTTTTCAAAGCCCCAATGGATATTAGTATCTGTAGGTCTTTTGTTCTTAAGCAGGTCAGTTTCACAGTGAACAATCTTTCAGTCGTCTACTTTGGGATAGGGGTGTTTTATTTGGAGGGTGAGGGGGTGATGGCTGTACATAGGTCTAAGCCTGATGGCAATGGTTCTAAGCTGCCTTGAGGAAGGAGGCTGAGGGTTTTTATTTTAATGTGTTTTATTTAACACCTAAACTTTTTTTTAATCCTCCTGTTGAAGTATGGTGCATGATTTTGACCAGAACTTTGAGTGTGGTATCCAAAATCTCCAAAGAGTTTGGGAGGGAGGCATAATTTTCTTGGTCAAGGATATATAGGGTCAGGTTGCCTCAGCAAATGTTCATCCAGTCCTTTTGTCTGCTCCAACATACAGCCTTGCCTTCAAAGATGTTTCCTTTTCTTAAAATTTTTCCTGCATTTCCTTTTCCTAAAACTTTCTTGGAAACACTTTTATAGGCATATCAGCTTGCTGTTTACTGGCTTGCCTTGTTGCAGACGATATGTCAGTTCAGGTCAATAAACAAATACCAAAAAGGATTAGATGTGCAAGAAATTTATTAGGAAACTACTTCTGAGTGAAAACGAAAGGGGAAGGAGCCAGAGGAGGCTGGGAGAGCCATCACAGGTTACACAGGTCTGACTTTTTGGGGAGGAGACTGGGTAAGAAAAATCTTAGACTAAGGTGCAGTTTCAAGAAAGTTTTGGTGAGGCCTGTTGGGAGACCTCAAGCCAGTGTTGGCCATCAGAGTCCTGTATCATAGAAATGAGCCTGCTGCTTTTAGTCACTGGCTGAGAATAGCCTGTGAAAGGCATGGTGTTGGTGGGATCACAGTGATGGATTTCTAGTGCTACACTTGGGATTGTCAGTTGTTTGCAATCCCCATGGTCAGAGATTGGGAGTCTCATCTTATGGCTCCCACATTTGGATTTCAGCTTTCTCTGATCCACTAACTTTGCCCATTCACTTCTACCATCCGAGATTTTGTTTCCCTACCTAGTGTGCTGCTCCCTCTTCTCATTCTCTTAATCTTTGTGGGTCTAGCATTTAGACCACCATATTTAAGTAGAATTATTGGTTTACTTATGCACACATTTGATTTATGATTCCCTAAATCATATACATTATATATTTATTGTATGAATCTCTGGTTAACCTCTCCTACAATATAACACTCTCTGGTCTTATAATGATTGTGATTTGGAACTTTCTGGGAGCAACAGGAGCTAAGGATGAAGACCTAAGCAGGGGCCACTTCACTGGGGATCTCTTTCTTCATTATGCAGAAAAATTGTGGGAGAGAGGGTGAGGGTGGTGGTTATTAAAATCACTGGTTGATCTTTGGGCCCCTTTCTCAGTCCAAGCTAGTAGATCTGGGGTGTGGGCCAGGAGTCTGTTTTTAAAATAAGTACTGTAGTGATTCTGAAAAGCTCCAAATGGACCAATTAGCCACATCTAAGGGGAATGGAGTTTGAGTGTGGGAAAATATAGTCAGATATGATTGACTTTTCATTTTAGAGCTCTTTGACCATAGTTATGAGGATGAGATTTGAGGGCTTTTGCCATTGTCTGTATAAGATAAACGATGGCCTCAACTAACTCCCAGGTGGCAGTTGGGATGGACCAAAAAAAAGGAAAGATTCGTGAAGTCTTAAAGAATAGAATCAGATAACCTGATTAGTATTTGAATATCTTCTATGTGGGAGGTTTGTCTGTCTCCCCACACACACACACACACCACTACCCATTCATTTATATCAGTGTATTTTTTTCAGCTCTTTTTTTTCTTTTATCCTTATGGTACTCCCATTATGCATATGTCAGTGTGTTAATTGGTGTCCCACATTTCTCTGAGGCTCTGTTCATGCTTTCTTTTTTCCTCTGCGTTCTTCAGATTGCATAATCTCTGTCAACCAATCTTCAAGTTTGGTGATCCTTCTGCTAGTTCAGTTCTATTTCTGAGCCTTTCTAATGAATTTTTCATCTTGGTTATCATACTTTTAATCCGAGAATAAATATTTGCTCTTTTCTATAATATCTCTTACCGATACTCTCTATTTGAGATATTGTCATACCTTGCTTTAATTCTTTAAGCATGAATTTCCTTTAGTTCCATGAATACATTTATAATAGCTGCTTTGAAGCCTTAACCCTTAAGTCCAATATCTTGACCCCCTCAAAGGCAGTTTTTATTTTCTATACTTTTAAAAACCTGTGTTAGTGTCACACTTTCCTGTTTTTTTAATGTCCTAAATTTATGTCACAGCAGCTCTGGATATTGGCCCCTAGGGCTTGTTCTTGTTTGCTTATTTAGTAATCTGCTGGGTTAGTCCACTGTAACCTCCAGGGTCTCTCTCCACCCCAGACTTGGGCATGACCACAACCTTATTGACAGTCAGGAATGTCTGTGGCTTTACCTGAGGTCTCTTTGACTATCTCGTCCCCTGATTTCCCGTTAAAATGATCTACCTCTATTGGTATCACCTGGTACTAATTGCTAGCTGATTCTGTTTTTGACCATGCCCTGTGGTGTAAATTGCTCCATAGTCTGATGCAGTTCAAGTCTGGCCCCTCATCAGGGGCAGGGTTTGTTAGTCTATTAAGCTTGCTCTATTCTCCTCTAACCAGAATCTGTGTAATGTGGAGCAAGAGCAGGGCAAATGGGGAATTCACTCCTCACTAGTTGCTCCACCCAGATCCTCCCTATAGAGCAGGTCTTTATGTGTTGGAGGAGGAAAGACATGAGCTGGTCCCCCCTCCTGGCTGCTACTAGCATTCAGTATGGATCCTTCATACCCCAGGTCAGGGAGGATGACATCTGCCAGTGTTCACCAGGTGCTAAGTGTACTCGGACAAGGTCTTCAGCTGAGGAAGTTGAAGGAGATGGGAGCTACCACTTAGCTGCCAAGCCCAACTCTGTAGCTCTCTTGCAGCACAGAGCAGAGGGACTGCACTCTTTATCAGCTCCCGCTCCTGGATAATCTGTTCTGAGCTGGAGGTGGGTGTTGGGGAATGGGTGCTGCCATCTGGCTTCTACCACCCACTCAACAACATACGCCTTCCACAGCATGGAACTGTACAAAATGGTATCTCCCAGTGTTCACCAGTTGCAAAATCCGACCCAAATAGCTCATCCACCTCAAGGAGCTGATCTGCCCCTAAGATGCTGGGCCCTTTAGAACAAGAACAGTTCCAACCCAAGGCAGAGGCTGTGGAGGCACAGGTGCCATCCTTATCCTGGATTTCACAGCTTCCCATTGTTCTTCGTGTTTATGGATTTTACTGAGTGTTTCTCAATTTATTGTAAGCCCTTTGATCAGTCTCTGGAGACCTTGGTGGTTAATTTGACCAGCTAAATCAATCAGTCAGTCAAATTTCTCTCTCTCTCTCTCTCTCTCTCTCTCTCTCTCTCTCTCTGGGGAAGGTTTCCCTGAACTTATGCAGCCATCCAGCAGCCCTGCCCAATCATTATATTTGTAATGATTCTGCACATAATGGCAAAGTAATTTTTCAAAAATATAATCAGATGACTTGAATTGAAAGGACTAAACTCAGATTTTTTTGAAAAGTATTATGATCATACTACTGAAATTTGCTCTGATTGCATTTTATTTTAATTGAGACCTTATATTTCACTTTTGAGAAATAGCTTACCTGTCAGGTTTATCTTTGGAATTGAGTAGTTGTAGAGCTAAAAAGCAGTATAGTGAAGTGGGAAGTACATAGGTACTGGGGCGAGACAGTCTGGGTTCAAATCCTTGTTCTGCAGTTGAGTTGTAGGGATGAGTTTCTTAACTGCTTTTGCTTCCACCGCTTCATGTGTAAAATGGGTATCATCTGCCTCTTTTGGTTGTTGGGAGGGTTGAATGAATTGACAGATCTCAAATCAAGCTTGACTTAAAATACTCATCAGATGTTTGTGTTGGGCGTGTCAAGGGCAAGTAATCATCTCATCTTTTTATTATCAAGACTAATAATATTTCTGTCTATAGCCAGAGATATTGATGATATTATTTGTCTAAATAACTTTAATATGATCTTTAGTGTCCTCTAGTTGCTCTTTTTCCCACTAGAGGAAAAAACTAGATCTTCCACTCCACTTCTTTTGGAGTTATGATCATTTAACTAATGAAGTTCTGGTACATACTCTATGCAGTGACCTAGAAATGTTAGGCGTATGTTACATTTGTGTAAAGCTAGTGCATTTATTTATTTATTTTTATTTTATTTTTATTTTTTTAAAGATTTTGTTTATTTATTTTATAGACAGAGATCAGAAGTAGGCGGAGAGGCAGGCAGAGAGAGAGGGGGAAGCAGGCTCCAAGCTGAGCAGAGAGCCCGATGCGGGGCTCGATCCCAGGACCCTGAGATCACGACCTGAGCCGAAGGCAGAGGCTTAAACCACTGAGCCACCCAGGCGCTAGTGCATTTAATAGTGAGAGTACCTTGAAGTTTTCCATTTTAAGTCATGGTAATACAATATGCAGAATAATATTAGCACCCAGTTCGCTACACATAGATGTCACTTTCTTTTTTGGTCATATTCTGAAAACACTTCAGTCAATATGGTGGTACTACCTGGAGTAGATTGCCTCAGATTTGGGACATTTTTAGAGTTGTCTTCCAATAAGGTATGAGACAGCAGAAAGATTGCTTGTTGGGAGTCAGAGGCTGAGTTCATCTTCCAGTTATGCAGTGAACTAGCTGTGTAACTGGACATGTCACTTGCTTTTCTAGGATCTCATTTTTCTTATGAGTAAAATGTGAGGATAGAGAAGAACACGGGATATTGGTTCTCTTACTGTCCTTCCCATTTCTAACGCTCTTTGATTCTGATGTGAGCCAGAAGATGTAATAGACATTGGTCAAGTGGAGTTCTGCATGCTTGGTGCTGCCTTCCAGCAGAGTTGGTGGGAATGGAAATCACCAGCAATATAGTACAGTTGGGCAAATGATGATGAGATACTGAGGTTTGTCTGGGGGTGGGGAAGAATGTTCTTAGATCACAGCATGGTATGCCTGTGTCAGCTGGCAAGATTGTCAGGGAGAACATTGAGGCAAAGTGTGAGTGTAACTCCCGAGTTACAAACAGAGAAGGAAGCACATGGAGTGTCGAACAGGAAGCAGCATTTTCAAGAGCATAGAGAGCATGGGCCAAGAGGGGAGGGTTGTAGACATTGCAGGTAGTTCAGAATGGGGATGTTGGGGAGGATGATGGATGAAGCTGGAAAGGAATGTAATATATGGAACATCAAAAAAAAAAAAAAGAAAGAAAGAAAGAAGCAAACCTAACTTACTTGACTAAGAAGCAAGAGAACTTGGTTCCATTTTCAATTATGTTGCTAAATAGCTCTATGGACCCACTTTAAGTTGTTGGCCTTAAAATCATTTTTGGAAGGCTTCCAAAGCCAAACTGAGAGATGATAATGTCTTGGTATAAGCACTGCAGAGCAACGAAGGATTTTGGAGTGATGTGATAATACCTGTTTTAGAGTGAAACTGTGGTGACAATTTAATGAGTAGAATGAAAAGAAGGAACTAGAGGCAAAGAAACCCATTAAAAGACCCAGACAAGAATCCATGAGGGCTGAAACTAGGATAAGTGCAGGAAGGGGCAGATCATTTTGACAGGTGTTGCAGAAATAGAGTGAACAGGTTTTGGCAACTGCGTGTCGGAAGTGGATGAGAGGTAGTAGTTGACGTTGAGGATGAGTCCAAGGGCTGTCTGGAAGAATAATGATGCTTGTAGTCAGTAGGCCACACACATCTATCTGGCTCTGTGGATTCTCCTTCACTTTTTTTTAACCAGTGTTACCTTTAGGTACTTTGAATACCTGTATTTTTACTTATTTTCCCAAATAGTCCTATGGTCAGGTTCAGATTCAGTTCTGTATAAGCTGTATTACACAATTTTCCCAAAAAAATTGTAGATGAAAAACTGCAAAGTAAAAGTAAGTTTAGAACTGCATAGTGGTGTGGCTTAGTAATTGCATGTTCACACTGCCTACTTCTTGTCCTCAGACTTGGTTTGATCGACATTTGGTAAAGGTAGGAAAGAATTATTTCCACCAAAGATGGTCAAAGGGAAAGGACACAGAACTTAACTGTGCACATGCTCTGTGTCCCACACTATGGCAAGTAGGTCCCCATACTTAACCCCCATACCAGGGTTATCTTCAACTCTGTATGAGAGCTGTGCTCTTACTTTTTCGATTGTGAAGAAAACATCAGTGAAGAAACTGATATTCAGGTGATTAGGCTATAAAGATAAGATTTAAAGATAGAACTTTTGGGAGTGCCTGGGTGACTTGTCAGTCAATCAAGACTAACTCTTGATTTTAGCTTGGGTCTTGATCTCAGAGTCATGAGATCGATCGAGCCCTGCATTGGGCTCTATGATAGGTGTGAAGCCTGCTTAAGATTCTGTCTCTTCAGGGGGCCTGGGTGGCTCAGTCATTAAGTGTTTGCCTTGGGCTCAGGTCATGATCCCAGGGTTCTGGGATCGAGTCTCACGTCTGGCTCCGTGCTCCGCGAGGGTCTGCTTCTCCTTCTGCCTCTGCCTTCCCCAAGCTTGTTGCGCACATGCGTGCGCACTCTCTCTCCTCAAATAAATAAAATCTTAAAAAAAAAAAAAAAGATTCTCTTAACCTCTGCACCTCCCCCTGCTCGTGTGAGCATGCACTCTCTCTCTCTTAAAAAAAGAGTTAGGCCTTTTGACTACAAATCTGTTGCTCTCTTATATCATAACTGCCTTCCTGTAGAAGAGTGTTAGCATTTAGAAAGATAAGTGCCAGCTCTGTAGAAATAGGGTGACCAACAATTTCGGTTTGCCTGGGATTGAGGGCAGGTTCTCAGGATACAGAATCTTCAGTGCTACAACTGGAAAACCCCAGACAAACCAGGATGAGTTGGTACCCTTCTGGAAAAGTCACTTTTGTGAAATAAACTTTTGTGTAGAATGACCTACAGAAGATCTTGATTGTTTTTGTGTCCCTTAATATTGAGACCTGAATTAGGTCTCTTGTTACTACTGAATGCCAAATGGATTCTTAAGTGAAGAGGAGGGTTTAAGGCCCTGCCTGACTTCCTTCTACTTGTTATTACTTGCTCTGAACATCCTCCCTTGCCAGGGTTGCACTCAATTGTGTGTAAATCAGATGCTAGAAGCCTGTGCTTCCATCTGAATTTCTAAAAGAACTTATGTTTTACCCAGTCCAAGTTTGATAAAATGACAAAAGAGCTGTTATGAAAAAAGCCAAAGAAGGCAGGTTGATTATAAACATACATTCTTTCAAGAGTAAGAAAATACATATCCTGGCATTCAGCCTATGACAAATGGAGAAAATGTTTAGCATAAATTTATAAAATACACTTATTTTGTGTGTGTGTAAACATACTCTAATTAATAAAGAATTTATATTGTTTTGCTGTCAGATGGGAAGCAGGAAATTGGACCACATGGAATCCAAAGGAACTTTTTGTAAACTTTCAAAAAACAAAGAAAAATACACTATATGGTGGCTTCATGCATTCCACAGAGTGTAATGCTAAGATTGGAGCAGAGGCTAAAATGATATGGGGAATATTGCTTGTTTTTTTAAATCTAGTAATGGTTATCCTCAAATCATGCCCATTTTTATCCCACTGTCCTCAATAGTGCCCGTTGTAAGGAGGCACTAGCTTCTATGGCTTTCCACCTTCTGCAGTGTTCTTGTGGCCTCCAGAAGTTGGGTTACATGATTATCTGTCATGATCTTGATCCTTGGACATCAGTATCTAGGCCAGTCTCTTAGGCTTTTGTGCTTTTCTTAAATCTTATGGACAACCTTTGGGTCAGAGTATCTGTCACATTAACAGATTTATAAAATGGTCTCTGATCCCAAATTAAGAATTTCTGATCTAGAGAGCTGCCACATTTTCAGCTACTTAAGTTTGCTACCTCCTGGTTTTGTAGAAAAGATTAAATGAAGACAGATTGTTCTAAGGGTAAAGCAGTGTATTAATTTACTTAAAATTTTACTTAAAAAAAAAAGAGAAATACGGCCTTTTCAGAACTCCCTATGTTTCCCTTAGTCCGAAATTTTACTGTGTACCAGAAGTATCCTCTCCCTGCTGCCACCTTCTACTGCCGTCAGCAATTCTACTTTGAAACTAAAATTTCTACTACTCTTTAAAGCTTCTTGATTAGTTTTTTTTTAAATTAAGACTATAAGGCAAGCTTTTTTTTTTTAATCATTTTTTAATTTATTTTCAGCATAACAGTATTCATTGTTTTTGTACCACACCCAGTGCTCCACACAATCTTTGCCCTGTCTAATACCCACCACCTGGTTCCCCCCACCTCCCCCCCCCCCCCACTTCAAACCCCTCAGATTGTTTTTCAGAGTCCATAGTCTCTCATGATTCACCTCCCCTTCCAATTTCCCCCAACTCCCTTCTCCTCTCTAACTCCCCATGTCCTCCATGCTGTTTGTCATGCTCCATAAATAAGTGAAACCATATGATAATTGACTCTCTCTGCTTGACTATAAGGCAAGCTTTTTAAATTACATACACCTATTAGCCATTTGAAGCTAGTCCTATCAATCCGAATTTTGGCAGTGGGCCCAACAAAATAAAATAAAGAAATAATTTGGTGGTTGAGGCCGCATGCCCACAGAGCTCTCCATAATCCCTGATTGCAAGTTATTTATCAAAACAGTTAGCTTATTGTTTTTATTGATCCTTTTCACAATGAGTACATATAACCATACTTATTTTTTACTATAAATTTGGTGTTTTACTATTTTTATGAGATTTATTGATAAAAGGATTCTGCTGGATGGGGAAACCTATATTTAAAAGAACAAAACTGATAACAAATGCACTATGCCACACAGAATCTTGGCCTCAGTAATTCTTTTATTTATGTATTAGCACAGACTATAAATTGCTTTCTGGGGAAACGTTTGGTCTTGCTGGCAGTGTTTCCTGGGCTGGTCCTATCCTGGAGGAAGGAGGGGTGGGAGGAAGTGGATAGTAAGGAAGCCTATCCTGGCCCATATGCTTGTTGAACTCCTCAGCTATCAGTAAGTAAATAAAAATAGAAGGTAATGATAGGTAAGATAATTAAGAGTATAAAATACAGATATGTGGGTAACATTTTTTGACTGAGAGACATTAGTTGAATTCCTGTCTTATTGCAGGAAGTTTCTTTGTAAACTTGACTGAATAAAAATTTATGTACCATAAAATGAACCCATTTAAGTCTTCAGTCCAGTGGCTTTTAACAAATATATACACTCTGTCATTCCACAAAGTTCCTTCATGCTCCTAAAGAGTATGTTTTTTAAGGCTCTAATGTTGAAAAGTAAGTGAGGCATAAACTAGTATTTCTCTAATTTTCTTCCATAAAATTAGGAGTACCATTTTGAAATAGGTATCTGGTTTTTATAATAGTAAAATGCCCCATCTTTCTACCTTTTTGCAGAGCTTTTTGGTTTACATTTCCCAAAAGGAAAAGCAATAGAGAAATTGTACCTTCTATAAATGTTTAAAATATTGTATTTTTTTCTTTGTCAGGTACAAAATATCTTAAGAATGGTCATTTATTTGCTTGAGAAAAGCTCTAATACTGGAATTTTGTTTGGTTTGGATTTCAGTAACCTCTGCCTTCTCCTTTTATCCGTATAATGAACATTTTACTAGTTGATTGCAAAACAGATTTTCACCCAATCCATGGTTGAGTAACTCCTTGAATAGAAGATTCAGTTATATCTTCTAAGAGACAAATAATTTGGTTTCTCTTTAACCTAATGTTGGCTCTTATCCACCAATGGCTTTGTAAGCAAATGCTCTTCTTTCAGGATTTTAACATCTCAGAAGATAAATATTAATAAAGATCATTGAATTGGTTACCTCTAATTTTATTAATATCTACTTAGTAAGTTCAGTGATTTATAGTACTTTAGTATTGATTAGGAATGACCTGGAGTTTATAAAATTTAAGTCCCTAGAAAATAAATGGTACTTTAGATAATTATTTGCCAAACTCATCCTAATGCAGAGTGAGAGGGAAGACAAGTAGTTCTCAGAATAACTAGCATGTTTCTACTTTACAGCTTTTAGTTGTTCATAAATGCAGTGTTGAATTCAGTTTAAATTTGGTATTCAACTGGGCAGGCTGTTTTATTGTATTTATCAGAACTGAAAAATTATTTGGGAAATATGTTACGAAAACCTCATTGATTTGTAAATGCTTAATGTAGTTAACATTGATTTATAATACTTTTGCCTATTTAAGAAAAAATTTTAATCAAATATTCTCAGTTAATGGTATACTGCTTCCTTTCTTTATTCACCTGAGAGATGGGATTTTTAAACCATAGTATCAAAAAAATGTGAGGAAGAATTCAAAACATTAGAGGCTGCCTGGATTTCTCTTTGTTAAAAAAAGATAATAAAATGTATAGGGTGGTAGTAAAATATATAAAAGATCAAAGAAATAATGAGTTTGCAGTTAACCCAGATTGGTGTGGGCTTGTCTGGGCCTCTAGTCATCTACTGGTAGAGAAGGTCAACTTCCCTGATTTATAGGAAGATAGCCTCATTAAAGCCAACCTAACCTGTATTCTTGCCAAAGGCAGCTGGGATCTTTAGTTTTCAAGTCGGTTATTATATGAAGGTGGTACTCAGCAACAGAATTTGGCTTTGTTTCTATATCTTTCCAAGATTCTGCTCAGATTCCCCTATTGCAATATCATATGGTCATTAATTTTAGTAAAGCAAGGAAAAAATGTTGAGTCAATAATGACTTTCATTTACTTATTTTGTTATTAATATTGATTCAACTGAAGCATTAATTCTTGTCCTAATTATTTCTGTAACTAGATTAGAATATTCTTTATGTGCATTTGGAGCCTGGGGTCAGCTCTTAGTAAATTTTGCTAACTGTCAAGTTTCTAACACAAGTTAGAAATTGGAAATAAATGACAATATTTATGCATTTGTCAGGAAAAGAACAGTGTCTAGTTTCTAATCATCGTTGGTGACCATGCAAGCTGACATAAATTCTTTCTGTAACAATCTTGAAGGCTTGTCACCCAAATTAGTGTTTCCACATTAGCACTGTTGTGTGATTGGATCTCAAGGGCACATGTGAAAACTGTACAGCCCCAGGAGCCATTGTGGCGTGAAAAAAGAGCCCCAGACTTCCATTATTAGGCCTTCTTCCTCTACTTACTATTTGTATGATTTCAGCAACTTCTTCATCTCACTGAGCCCAGGGCTTCACTTTCCTCCTCGGTAAAATGGGAATTGGCATATTTATCTCACAGGGTTATTATAGTTACTAAACAAGGATTTATAGAGGGGCAGTTAAACTATCAAATGTTGCATTGAATAGTGTAAGGTCATTCAATAAATCTGGAAGTGTACAAAGGACAGGAAAAGTACAGTAAATGTTGACCACTATTTTTGTGTTTGGTAGATTAAACAAGATAAAATAATTTAAAACCGCCAAATGAAGGACTAAGATTAACAATAGTGAAAAAATTCCAGATTTAAGTTGTTAACTGATGGATTTGGATTGTTGAAAGTAGAGTTTCCTTCTATGGAAATGTTTTTAAAAAACACCTCTTCTGAGTTTAGAATCTTTATTGAATGACTGGATGTCTTTACAGCTATCTGTGTAGGAAATGCAGGAGAACCCACTATGGAGAGAGGATAAGAATTAAAGGTGGCTTAGCCAGAGCTACACTGTTCCAGTTTGGTAGCCACTAGCTATGTTGTGGCTGTGAACCTTTGAAATATGGCTGGTCCAAATTTAGATGTGCTATAAATCTAAAACACGACCAGATCTCAAAGACTTCCTATAGAAAAGAAACATATTTATAACTTTTAATATGATCATATGTTAAATATTACTTTGAATATATTAGATTGCATAAAATATGTTATTAAAGTAAATTTCACCTATTTTTACTTTTTAATGTGACTACTGAAAAATTTAAAATTATGTATGTGGCTCACATTATACTTCCATTGGACAGTGCTGATCTGAAGAACAGCTCTCTGCGAGCTAACTCTTAAATTTAGATCCTTTCAAGTTCAAATATTGAGGTCAAGATTGCTACTCTAATACTAAGAATGTCAGAAATTGTTTCTTCAATCCTATTTGTAAATACCCAAATTAGTTTTGATCCATGGTCACATTAACTTGTTACAGAATTGTGTTACTCTGTAAGTGGTATCCCACTTTTAAAAGACAGCATGAAGAATTCTCCTAGCATAAGAACAACTAGTAGTAGAATGAACAATACTTTCCAGGAAACTTCTTTTTATTTACTTTTTTAAGATGGTATTTTTAAATAATGTCTACACCTAACGTGGGGCTCAAACCCATGACCCTGAGATCGAGAGTCAGTCACATGCTGCACTCACAGAGCCAGCCCCGCACCCTGGAAACTTCTTTTTAAAAGAGACCACCTGGAGAAGGGAGTTGGGAAATTGGAAGGGGAGGTGAACCATGAGAGACTATGGACTCTGAAAAACAATCTGAGGGGTTTGAAGCGGCGGTGGGTGGGAGGTTGGGGGAACCAGGTGGTGGGTATTAGAGAGGGTACGGATTGCATGGAGCACTGGGTGTGGTGCAAAAACAATGACTACTGTTAGCTGAAAGGAAATTAAAAAAAAAAAAAAACACACTCAAATAAAAGAGACCACCTGAAACAGTCTCCTTAACTCTCCCTTGCTTGAGGAACAGACTGGAGAGGTTAAGCCTGCGGGGCATAGTTGATTTACTCTTGGATGCCCAGAGTTCTTAGAAAACTGCTAGTGGTGGTAGTAGTACTCATACATAGTAAGCGGATTGATTTGATTTAAGTGTGTTTCTCCAGTTACGGTCCGAAAACCAAATATTACTTTCAGTATTATTAGTGCCCCCCTTAAAGGGAAATAAATGCATTATTACAGGCACATAGTTAAGTATCAGTGCAGTAAAAATAGAAATTATTTTTTAAATCTTTTAAATGTCGAAGATTATAAATTGCAGTTGAACAAATTGGAAAAATACGAACTGAAAAGATACAAGGAACTGTGGAGAGAAGTACCAGTCATTATGGACAGTGTAGCACTGGAAAGCAGCCATCGTGACTCGGTCAGGGCATTCACAGGCATGTTCCGTGCTAGTATCTCAGAGCAGTTCATCACAACCTCAAATCGTTATCCCCTACTTTTGAATTCCTTGCTACTCTGCCTCATGAGTTGGTTCGTAGGAAAATGCTATTTTTAGTTTGCTATATCAGCAAGGAATTAATAGCACTTAATATATCTTTAATTCACATTCACATCTAAAACCAAGCATTCTGAATTTAATACTCCTGGAATCTATAATTTGAATGCTTATATAATGCATTTGTATTTTTCAAACCATGATTTTCCATTTGGGCTACTTAGTATACCCATTCAGTCGATATCTGAATTATGGAAAATGGTGCCATAATTATTCTAGATGTAAACCATCTTTTGCATCATTGCCCTTATAATTTCAAATATCTTTTTATGTTGTTAGTTTTGTGCTCTTCAGTGCTCAGCTCTTTAGACCCTGAAATGCCAGATCCAGTGATGTTTCAATGGCTTTAGTCTTTGAAGGGAGGGTCCACAGCAATTGTGCCTTCGTTTGGAGGGTGGTTAGGTGATGAGAGACTAGGCCAGGAGCACAGTCAGCTGTGTATCAAGCAGAACTGTGCAGGTCAGATGGCAGGGGTCTTTAGGACAGCCGCTTCTACTTGCCGTCCTTTGGTACAACAGACGTGGCACTGGCAAAGTGGGTATTAAAGTTGCAACACGCTGTAATTACATGAAAAGGGCAAAATAAAAATTAAAACTCCTGAGCTTTTCGTAAAATCTGGAGGTAGAACATTCTTGAAGAAGGAGAGAGAAAAAAAAACAGCACAGATACCTGATTTATGTTTCCTGGCTTCAGCCTGGCTTTCCAGCAACACTTGTCAAAAGCCTTCCTCAAGTTAACGACTTTTCTACACAAAACCCACACCTGATTCACACCTCTCCTCTCCTGCAGGACCTTCCCAAGCACTTTTGGAGATGGAGACCATCTTTCATGTGCCTCTGGCCTCTTCCTTTCCCATAAACACGGATTGATTTATTTATTTTGAAGAGAGAGCGCACAAGCAAGTGGGGGGAAGGGCAGAGGGAGAGGGAGAGAGAAAATCTCAAGCGGGCTCCCCACTGAGTGCAGAGCTTGATACAGGGCTCCATCTCAGGACCCTGAGTTCGTGATCTGAGCTGAAAGAGCCACCCAGGTGCCCCCCACAACCATTCTTTCGTGGGAATCCTAGCGCTGCCCCCTGAAGGCGATTGAGTAGACTCTGCAGGCCCTGCATCCCCTCCAGCCTGCCCTATTTCATCTGTGGTGAGGAAGGCACTTGTAGAGGGTAGTAGTCATCTGGCAAGTGGCAGACCCGGCCCCAAGTTTCCGACTGTAAATCCCATGGGCTTTTCATCACTGCCACTGACACAGTGTTTTGTTTTTAAACAGCAGCAACAACAGAAAAATCAAACCTTCTTTAACTTTGCCATTCCTTTCCTACAGCCAGATTCTTCTGATTTCATCATGTCTAAACCTGGCATGGCATCATCGAAGGACTGCTGACTTTGGAGTTGGACAGGCCAGGGCTCAGACCTAGCCATTGTGGTTAGCTGTGTGATCTTGAACACATTTCTAAGCCTCAGCTTCCTCACCTGTAAAGTATCTACCTCGTAGGGTTGTTGGCTCAGCAAGAGTAATGACTCTATTAAGTACTTAGCCCAGTGAGAAACAGGATGAATTTTAATCTGTTATTACATAATTGTCTCCTGCATACGAACTTCAGACCTGACCTCTCCACAGAACTTGATCTTGCCCAGACTGCTAATGGTCTTCGGCTGACTCTTAAACAGCCTTTTCTTAGCCTTCTCCAACTACTCATGCCTTGATTCCCTCTACTCCCTTGACTTTCTTAATATTGTATTATTAATTCTTCCTTTTCCAGTGGGTTCTCTTTTGTCTAATTTACTGACTTCCTCATCCTAACCTTATACAAGTCTTCTCTAGTTCGATCTACAACAATTGCTCTTATTGACAAAGCCAAGTTGAATTAATAAATCAGAGAGGAAATAACATTGTCTCTTTCGCTTCATGTAGTACATCCTCATGCTTGGTTCTTCTTTACCTGTTTGCCTTTTACTTCCAAATATAAAAATGTCACACTGGATTTTATTCACCTGCAAACAGGTAAAACTCCAGTGCTATTGACACAGGAAAGCTTTAGTTCTTTTGTTCCATGTGGACATGGCAAGGGATATCTATGCCCAAAATGTGTTCGAACAATGATGACATGGTATGGACAGTTTTATTTTCCAAATAGCGTTCTGTAATTTACACAGTAGTCTACCCTACGTTGTCTGAATTTGTTCTTCAAGATAACACCATAACTAGTGTCCTGAATTGTTAAATATGTTTTATAGATAATGTAAAATAAATTTCTGACTTTGATGCTGGGTAGAAGCAGTGCCTTTACTGTTTAAATAATTTTGCCCTTTATTCCATGTAACTTCCCTGCTGTGTATCTGTAAATGCTAGATTTTAAGCTAAAGAACAGACAACATGTTCTTATCCACTTTAGGGAAAACTAAGAAAAAGAGGTACAATTCAGAACAGCAGATTGAGTTATTACCAGATCAAGAAAGTTATAAATTTTGAGGCTTGTTTATAAGGGTTTGGGGAAAGTATTCATGCTATTTACGTTTCTTATTAATAAGAGCTGAGGTGCCTGGCTGGCAGAGTTGCTGAAGCATGCAAGTCTTGATCTCGGAGCCATGAGTTCAAGCTCCATGCTGGGCATAGAGCTTAATTACTTAAATAAATAAAAGTAAGAGCTGACTCTCTAATAGATAGATAGATAGATAGATACCAACTGGCAAAAATATGAAAAAGTTATATCATCAAAGACTTTAAAGGGTAAAAAAGCTTAGTTTAAATGGGGGATTTCATCTCTTTAGTTAGAGAAGTCTTCATGTTACCATAGATCATATCCATTCATTCATCATTCACTCTGATTGTCTTTTGTTCTTACCTAACAAAGTATGTGCTGTGTTTGTTTTGCAGATCTAAAGCGGGAAGCCAGTATCTGTCATATGCTGAAACACCCCCATATTGTCGAGTTATTGGAGACATATAGCTCAGATGGAATGCTTTACATGGTTTTTGAATTGTGAGTGTACATTTTTATTTTCTTAAGGGTTAAAGTTTTAGCAGTGCTGGTTTGGGATAATGCTAACACTTTTAAAATTTAACAATAGTTGTGAGCTCATCTGTTTAAAAAAAGTAACCAGAATAAAAGGATTATCTCATCTTAAGGTTCACAATGGCTGAGGAAGCAAAAGTTGGGCATATTTAGTTAACCTTCATTTTTATTATACTTCAGAGACGAGGCTGTAGAAAGAGTTCAGATGAATAGCAGGCCCCAAAATATAAAATTCTGACCATAGGAGTCTTGTTGAAGAGAAGTGGGGTGGGAGAAGAGGTCTCCATGTTGGAAACCTCTCTGGCAACGAAAAACAAGTAACAACAGACTTCACTTCCTATTTTGATATAATTACCACATTGGCATATTAAGGAAATTCTGTAGATAACAGTGTATTTGATTTTAATAAACCACTTGACATGTTTGTCATAGAATTTTTGTCAGTAAGATGGAGAAATGTGAGCTAAGGATAGTATAACTGGGTAGTTTTGTAGTTAATTGGACAATTGTGTCCAAAGAGACTGTGTAAGTTTTATGGGATGGTATCCTGTTCTTTCCAGAATTTTAATCGGTGACGTTGATTAGGATTTCTCACAAGGTGGTAATCGAGGCATTGGCCAGGACTGGAGTCATTTTAAAACTCCGCTGGGGATGGATTTCCTTCTAGGCTCACTCACAATGCTTGTTGGCAGTAGCCTATTCGACTAAGAGCCTCAGTTCTCATGAGCCATTGGCCTAGGCTTCCCCGGGTTCCTTGTCACCAGGCCTCTCCATTTGTTTTTTTGTTTGTTTGTTTGTTTGTTTGTTTTTTTCGGGCCTCTCCATTTGGAAGTCAGTTTAATAATCTAATCTCAGAAATCACACACCATCACTTCTACCATATTCTGTTAATTAGAAGTAAGTCCCCAGATCCAGCCCACACATAAGGCCAGAGTATTACATGAGGGTGTGAGCACCAAGAGATAACTGGAGATCCTTGGGAGCCATGTCAGAAGCTGCCCTCTCCATGGCCCCCACTCCTTATCATGGAAGGCTGGCTCACACACTGAATTTCTAGATCAAAATTTTTTGAAAATATTTTACAAATTTATAGCAAAGGAGCGGAAACAAAAAAAAAAAGGAAATTTAAGACCAATTAATACAAACTCACTCATTCAGTTATATAAGTGCAAGATCACAATAAGCTCAGTTGCAACTGCTTTGAAAAAGAGAAATGTTTTGAAAGGTAGTTGTTGCAACAGCTTTAAAAAAAAGCCCTGAATGGAACCTTTGGCTATCTTAATTAAATACAGATAGTATTTAGAACGAAGCCCACATTCACAGTTATTATATATTACCTGTTCTCCCTAGAGTGTTCATAGTAAGCAGGACACTGGCATGCTGCCTGAAGGGAATAACGAGAGTGGGAAAGAGTCTACAAATTTTGCCCTAGAGCCACAGCGTTCAAAACTTTTGTTGACATACCTGCCAAAAGAATTTTGAAAACCATGTACCTCCTCACATACTTTATGAGTTGATACATAAAAACTTCTATTGTGGGGCTATCATTTTTAGTGTTTTGTGTATTCTTTTAAATATATTTTCTTCAAAACGGTAGATCAGCACCTTTATCTCATCCAGCTTATGGAAAATGTCTGCTCTGTGACCTAAATGGCAGAGCTAGTCATCATTGTCAAGCCAGTCAGCCAAATCAGACTCACTCTGTCAGAAAAAAATCTGCCTTCATTTTCCAAATAAAATTAAAGTGTTAGTAGATATCCCTGTGACAGTCATTTTATGATTGATTTTTAATTCTAAAATAGATAAGGCTTTGCCGTGCATATATTGTCTGGATGAAATAAGGTGGCTCTTCTTGTTCTTTCTGAAGCGATGTTTTGCTCTCAAGAGTCTCTCCCTCAGGAGCTTTGCATTCCCTAGTTGTCTCTGAAGCTAGGCAGACTTTTCAGGTTGGGTGAGCAGTTCGTCTTTTGAGATGGGCTTGTATGAGTGGTGATGTAAAAGGAAAACTCAGCAGACCGTAGACTTGTTTTCAGACAGATTAAATTATGGCAAGTGAAGAAATGGACATTGGTTGCCTTAAAAAGATCCTAATTCTTATATCTCATGGAAGGGCCTTGGGTACTCCGAGAGATTCCCAAATCCCAGTTTGAAGACCGTGGAAGAGTTGTTGAAAAGACTGGGAAGCTTTAGTTACTCAAGTATCCACTGATTTTCTTTTTCTGCGGAGAGAGTCCTCAGAACAAAGGCCATGGTAGAACATAATGGAAGTCTTCAGTTACTTAAAAAGGTGTCATATGTAAGAGGATTATATGTTTGTTCAGTGTAGGGTCAGGGGCTATAACTGGAATCAGCTAGCAGGAGGTCAGTTCCACCCCTAAGCAAGGAAGGCCCCTGTAGCAATCAGACTAAGTGAGTGAATGAAGCAGGCTGTCTCGCACAGTACACAGTTCCTCACTAAAAATACCTTGAGCTCAAGCTGGACCCAGCAAGGAGGCTAAAGATAAGGGTTTGATTGTGGGCTCGGGAGGGCCGCTAGTGTCCCTTCCAATTTTAAGATGCTATCATTCTTTTTCAGTAACTTTCTCTGATTTAATTTTATTCTTTATTCAAGGAATCTGTTTTTATCCATATTTTTATTCACTGAGAAAATGAAAAAAAAAACAGTTTTGTCATATTCTCTAAAGTAATGAGCACAGAAGGCAAAAATTTTAAGATTCACCTAAATTTCATCACGTTTGCTATTTGTTTCAATGGGATCGAAGCGATAGTACAGTGGAGAGAAGATGATCTTTGGTGTTATAAAACTTGGGTTACTGTCCCAGCTCCATCACTTTTATGGATTTTGTGACCCCAGCCACGCCATTTAGCTTCTCTGAGCCTCAGGATTTTTTTTAACCTTTAAAATCTTAATAAGGATTATCAGAACTACACTTGATCTTAGCCAAAAGGCCGAGAAGCGATTATCAGAACTAAACGGGAATTCATTTTGTAAAATGGTGAAGTATTCTACATCTGGAAAGTATTGTTTCCAGGGGATTTAGCAAGTTAGTTTTAGTCTTTCCTGTTAAATTCTATTATATTTTATAGAGCTGATTTTTCATATGATTCGGTCATTATTGAAATAACTCCTTGGTGCCTATGTATGGAGATAAGACTTAATTAAAGTTGCATATCTACTGGTCATCTCATCTCAGTGTTAACCCACATCACAAGAATGTGTCTCTATAAATTAATTTTCTGAAGTTTTTGTCTTGGAAAATTTAAACAAAAAGAGAATAGTTGTGAACCTCAGTGCACCTGTCACTGAATTCAACAGTTATCAACATTTTGCCCTTCTTTTTCTGTGTGGCATTTACTGTTGTCTTTTCTTTTTTTTCCTGGTGATTTCTAAAGGGATACCATGTCACCTATAAATATTCATGTTTGGATTTATAAAGAAGGACTTGATGTATAGATATAGATAGATATCAATCATAATAGTGTAATCATACCTAGCAAAATAATCATTCCTTAGTATTAGATCACATTTGGTTAACGTTCAGTTTTCCCTGATTTAACATGGATTTTTAAAAGATCTCTTTCTAAATTTACAATTATTTTATTAGCTCTGGGGATCTGGAAGTGGATTATGAATTCACAGTTAAAATAACTTAGTTATTTCTCAAAAGGGCCAGAAACAAAATATAAATATAAAGTTGTTCCTTGTATCATTTTTTATAAATTCACATCAACAGTTGTCCTTGTTCACTTTTTTGTGTTCTCTTTGATCTCCTGGGTTTAAAACAAATGAATAAACAAAAGACCAATTTACTAGAAGATTTAAGGTCCTTTGGCTCAAAGAGCAAAGCAGTAAGTTTGTGTGTGCCTCCACCTACTGGCTAGGTAAGAGATTGTCTGTACAGTTGAAATGTCGACAAAGCTACTGCAGAATTAGTTCTGTGTTTCTGGCAATAGTTGTAATGATCCCTGGTATCCACGGACTCATTGCTCAGGTGATGGGTTATCCGGATCTATTCCCCAGTTTTAATGATCTGCCGCCAATACAGAGTAGACAAAGGGAAAACGAATGAAATAAGGTCAGTTGACTTTGCAATTTTTGGCTACTTGGAAACAGCTCTGATAATTTTTGTTTGTTTGTTTGTTTGTTTTTGTTTTTGTTTTAAGATTTTATTTATTTATTTGTCAGAGAGAGAGGAGCAAGAGTGAGCACAGGCAGACAGAGTGGCAGTAGAGGCAGAGGGAGAAGCAGGCTCCCTGCCAAGCAAGGAGCCCGATGTGGGACTCAATCCCAGGATGCTGGGATCATGATCTGAGCTGAAGGCAGCTCCTTAACCAACTGAGCCACCCAGGCGTCCCGCTCTGATAATTTTGATGAAGAAAAAGAAATCAGTGACTTTCTTAATAGGTATTCGTATCTGCCTTTGCCATAGACTGTGTATAACCAACTCTTCTTTTTTTCCCCTTAAGCCAGTCATGAAATTACATGGCCCGATCAGGTTGCTTATGTTAGAAAACCTGTCCAGCTCGTTGGTACCCATTTAATTACAAATGGTTTTAAGTTAAAAGCGTATTCCAATTCAGAGACTCACAGAAGCAGAATTTTAGAGCCAGAAAAGATTAAAGCAGTAGATTTCAAAACTTAACATTGAAAAATCCTAAGGAGAGCTTGTCAAATAAGCTTGTACCCAGGCACCACCCCTAGATATTCAGTTTCAACAACTGCCAAGTCTCAAAGTGAGAGGAGGTAAAGAGATGATTGACCTTTAAAGTAAGGGCATTACTATTTAGAGACTGTGCTGTCATTTCCCCCCAACAAACACAGTCGTTTGTTAGATATCTGCATGTGTTTGCACTAGATTGATTGCTTTGGGATCCATTGCTTTGGGATTACACTTAAATTTGGATTTGTCTGCAATAGTTTGCTGAAACATATTTGAAAATATAGGTCCAATTTTGGGGGGGCGCCTGGGTGGCTCAGTGGGTTAAGCCGCTGCCTTCGGCTCAGGTCATGATCTCAGGGTCCTGGGATCGAGTCCCACATCGGGCTCTCTGCTCAGCAGGGAGCCTGCTTCCTCCTCTCTCTCTGTGATCTCTTCCCTTCCTCTCTCCTACTGTGATCTCTCTCTGTCACATAAATAAATAAAATCTTAAAAAAAAAAAAAGAAAGAAAATATAGGTCCAATTTTGAAGATGGGGCTGTGTTGTGCCACGCCCACTTAAATTAAATGTTTATTTCTAAGTAACACATCCGGGCTTGTCTTTAATAGTGTCTGATACTTGAGTTAAGCTGTAAATCCTAAATTGGCTGGCCGAGGAATTTTAATTACCTTATTATAGAATGATTACATATACCACAGGGAGACTTTTGTAGTAATTAAATATGGATTTAAAATACATGTGACATGAAAACAATAGTTTGTATCTTTTAAAATAATATTAGCAGTTTGTATTTTTGAAGCTCACGAGGAGATAAACTGATAGCTTTTTTATTTTTTAAATTTTATTTGTTTTTCCTTTTGGTCTGGTGTTTAAGCTTGGGGAAGGGAATATTTGTGGAATTCATTTATGCTGCTAAGGTAGAACTGATTTCTACTTACTAGCAAACTTGCCCAGGAAAGGAAAGTATATTTATTTCATATCGAGTCTGCACTGTGGCATTGAAAATTATATGAAGATCTGTACATATTTTTAGAGCTAGTCTGATCTTTTGGGGTTTTTTTGTTTTTATGTGTAATGATAAAAATGCTGTTCATTCATCAGCACATATTTATCAAATGCCTGCATAAGTGCTGGGTAATAGGAAATGGTTGGAAAATATCGTTTGGTCCTAGTAAACATCAGAAACTTATGCAATAAGATTTATGAGAGGATGTAGCTGGGTGCTTGTGAAGACCTTGGATAAATACCATTTGAAAGGAAAAAAACTATCATCATAAACTTTTTTTAAAAAAATTAATCATTTATCTGAACTAGCTTCACCACTAAATTAAATGTTTAGTTTTATATTAGTTTTAAGAACTATGTGTCAGGGGTCCCCCAAGACACACCCCCAGGTTTGATGATTGACTAAGGAGGACTCCTAGGACTCAGCATCTAGTTGTAGTCACAACTGGGATTTATTGCAGCTCAGAGATTCTATAAAGCAAAACCAGCTAAGAGAAAAGGTAGATGAGTTGAAGTCCAGGGGCCGTCAGGTACAGGCTTCCAAGGGTCTTCTGCCAGCAGCCAGTTGTGATAACACGTGTGAAAAGTTGCCAACCTGGGAAGCTCATTAGTGACTCAGCACCCAGGATATTTATTGGGAGCTGGTCATGTAGACACCCTCTGCCTGGCCAGTACCATCTTCCAGCCTCCCAGAGGGAAAGCAGGTGTTCGGGATAAATCATATTGTTTGCACAATTTAGACACAGTGAGCCACGCTTTTCAGTTAGAATGGGAGGAACCCGTCCAAGTTGCCAGATGCCAATGGAGAGCTAACTGCATAGACAGGCCTTTCAAGCCCTTTCAAAAACTTAGGCCTGCTATCTTAACTCTATTCTGCACAAACTAAAAACAGATAAATGGAAGGGGTTTAAGTTGATTAACTCTTGGATCTGCAAACAAAATATAATTACCTGTAAATTGTGGAGTTCGGATTTTTTTTTAACTGTAATTACTGTATCATTTTGACGTCTATTAACAGAAGAATGTAGGAATCCCAATTTTTCTGTAAAACAAAGCCTAGATTGAGATGCTACGGTATAGAATAAATTTTAACTTTTGAATGCTACATTAGAAAACAAACTACATTTTGATGTCTACTATCTTAGAAATGAATTTGAAGTTGTCACTCTGGTAAACTTTTTTGTATATGAAAGCTGATCTTAGCCACTAAAAATAATTTTGAAATAAGTTTATATGCACATAAAATAGGAAAATTTAGTTAATTTTCCATTATTGAAAGAAGTTTGTTCATTTAAAAATAAAAATTATAAGTAGTTTCTAGTATAAATAATCTTTACAATACACATACTTTGTACCAATTTAGAAATTGTGAAAAATTATAATAAAAATCATACCACTTACAAAGTTAACAAAAGTTAATCACAGTGAACATTTCAGAACATTTTCTTCTACTTATATTCATGATCACAGTTGGACTCATTTTTTATATGCAGTTTTGTTTCCCAATTCTTTTCAATTAATAGTTTTAAGCATTTTGCTGTGCTGTTAAATATTTTTTAGATACAGTAGTCTAATGGTTGCATTAAGATATCTCAACTATATGCACGTGCCATATTTAATGATTTCCTTATAGTTGGACATTTACACTGTTTTCCGTATTAGAAGTAATGTTATGATTAATAATATTTTTGTACATAATTTCTGTTCACACTGGCTGATTGCTTTATTTCCTCAAAATAAGCTTTTAGAAATAGAATTACTGGGTGAAAGAGTGTATGGATACATACAAACACGTACATCACATATAGATGTAACCTTTTTTTATACAATCTGTTTTATTTAGAAAAATGCATACACAGAACTATACAGCTTAAGGAATTATTGTAAACTGCCAAACCATTACCCACAACCAGGTCAAGAAATACAAATACTCTTAACCACAGTCCCCTTCTTTTCTCAGATTACCTTTAATCTAGACTTCACCTCCTTCTTTCATGTCTATACCATCCATACAGTATCCTTGAGTAATATAATTTCAGTGTTATCTGTCTTTTAAAATCTTTATTTAAATGAAGTCATACAGCATATACTCTCTTATAGTCTTTGATCCAGGTTGCTTTGTGCTCCTCTATCGCCGTATAGTATTGCAATGAACAAACATTCACAATTTACCTACTCGTTTTAATGTTATTTAATGTTATTTAATGTATTTGGGTTGTTTGCAGATTTGGCTATTTTGAACAGTGCTGTTGTAAACAATCTTGTACATATATCCTGGGCATAAACCTAGGAGTGGAATTGATAGGTTTTAGAGTTTATACAACTTCAGTTTTCCAAGATCATACCAAGTTTATTTTCTAAAGCGGATGTATCAACCAACCCTTTACCGATGGTATTTGCCTCTCTTAAGGTGATTCAAGTCCTGGTTTTCCTGGCACTGCCCCTGTTTAAAAACCTGTCATTAGTCCTTATTAACAGCACTCTCCTTTTTTCTCATGATTATTTATTGCCTATGTTGCACACTCTTGCTGATGCTTGGCAATGTCAGTATTTTTAATTTTTGCCACTTGGTGTATAGTGTGATCTCATTGTGATTTCTCCTGATTACTCTTCCCTAATAGCAACTGTGTGACATATCTCTTCATTCTTTTAATGGTACCTTTGGATTAACAGAAATTTGTAATTTTTTAAAAATATTTTATTTATTTATTTGACAGAGATCACAGGCAGAGAGGCAGGCAGAGAGAGAGAGGGGAAAGCCGAGCAGAGAGCCCGATGCGGGGCTCAGTCCCAGAGCCCAACCTACTGAGCCACCCAGGCGCCCCAGAAATTTGAAGTTTTAATACAGTCCAATTTATCGGTTTTTTTCTTTTATGGTTACTATTTGGCTCTTGTTTAAGGAATGTTTACTACTCTGAGATTGTGAAGATATCCTCCTGTGTTTTATCCATCTGAAATTAATTTGGAGTACACTCTAAGCTAGCAGTCCAATTTCATTTCTTTCCGTGTGGATATTCAGCAGTCTCAGCAAAATTATTGAAAAGACTGTTCTGCAGTACCACTTTTGCCATAGATCAAGCACCTATACATGTGTGACTGTTCCCAGGTTCTGGTCTGGTCTGGTCAGTTAGTATATTTCTCTGGCATTGTGCCAACAGCAGGTTGGTTATCTTATTAACTATAGCTTTGTATATGTGCTGCCGAAGCGAGCACAAACTATAGCTTTGTATTAAGTTCTGGTAACTAGTAGATCAGGGCTTTGTACCTTGCTCTTCTTCGGCCAGTTCTTGAGGGATGTACTTCTCCACCTTTTCCGTATACATTTTAGAAACAGGTTATCTGTTTACACACACACACACATCCTTATTGGGATTTTGCCTTCAGTTATTGTATCAAATCTTTATAACAGCTTGAGAATAATTGACATGCTTACAATATTGAGTCTTCCAGTTCATGAACATGGTGTCTATCTTCCCATTTATTTAGATCTTTGATTTCTTTCAATAATGTTTTATACTTTACTCTGCAAAGCTTGTATACACATCTTTTGATAGATTTATTCTTAGGTATTTGTTTTTAAAGGTAGATCTGTCTCTCTCATCTCCTTTCTCTTCCTGTCCTTCCTTGTATTAACTTTATATTACTTTCTGTTCATCAAGCTGTATCAATCCCAATAATTTATCTGTAGAATCACTTGGATTTTCTGCATATCTGATCATATCATCTGTGTATAAGGAGGATTTTGTTTATTCCTTTTCCATTCTTATACATTTTTCTTTTTCTAGCCTTTAGTGCAATAGATTAAACATGCAGAACAGTGATGATAGCACTTATCTTTATTTCTGATCTTAGAGTTTGCTAAGCATGAATGGATGGTGAATTTTATCAAATACTTTTTTTCCTGCATATTTTGCAATGATCATATGACTCCTTTGATCTATTAATGCAGTGAATTTCATTGAGCCTTCGTCTAACCAAACTTGGTCATGATGTATAATCCTTATATTCCCTTTTATGTATTTCTAGATTTAGTTTGTTTGTATTTATGTTTTAGACCTTTTGTATCTGTATTTGTAGAAAGATTATACTATAATTTTCTTATCCTGTCCATACCAGGTCTTCATATCTAGATTGTGCTAACCTCATAAAATGAGTCAGGGAGTGTTCTCTGGTCTTGCTTGTTCTGTTCTCTTTATGATTGGTAGAACTCACCTGTAGACCCATTCAGGTCAGACTTCTTTTGTGCGAAGGGTTTTCATTTCTGATTGAATTCCTTAAATATTTATAGGAATATTTGGTCTTCTATTTACTACCCTCACTTTGGGTGAATTGTATTTTGCTAGGGATGAGTGAATTTTATTGAAACTTTTTAAACAATTTTGGCACAAATTGGTACATAATATCTCTGCATTTCCATTCTTTAGAAATTTGTGCCTTTTCTTTTTCCTTATCAGCCTTGCTAGCTATTTGCCAGTTTTATCAGTCTTTTAAACAATGACTTTTAGCTTTGGTAATCCTTTTCGTTGCATATTTATGTTCTGTTTCAGTAATTTGTTTGTTGTTATTTTCGTCCTTCTACTTTGGGTTTAATTTTTCTAGGGGTTATTTCCCCCCTTTTAAGATTCAACCTTTTTGTGCCCATGGGTTTTAGATGTGTCTTGTATTTAAAGGCATATACTTTTTTAAATTCTAGATTCTTAATCTTTGTCTTTTCATTGGAGCGTTTAGTACATTTACACTTCATGATATTTGGGGATAGTTGACTTACATCTGTAGTATTCTTATGTGCTTTCTATTGTACCTCCTATTCTCTATTTCTTTTTTTGCCTTCCCTGACTTATTTGGGTCAATTGAATATGTTTTATCATTCTGTTTTTCTCTATTAATTTGGAAATTTAAGTATTCTCTTCTGTTATCTTAGTGTGTACCTGCACAGCTCCCAGATGCATCGTGCTCTAATACTGATACCGTGGGTGTCTTCCTGAACAGGACAAGCACTGTAGAACACATGAATATGATGTAATGCCCCTCCTTTGATGCACAGGCTGTTGTTTTCACGGATTTATATTTGTGTGCATAAATGTGTAAGACACATGTATTTACATCACTCCAACTTCTGTTATTATTAGTTTATATTTACCCCCACACTTGTCCTTTCTTTGTTCATTATTCTTTCAGCATCTCTAAGGTTTTATCTGGATTCATTTTCCCTGTGTCAGTCTGCTGGGTGCAAACTCTCCATTTTTATTAGTTTCAGAATTTCCTTCTATCCCCCTCAGTCTTGAAGGATATTCACTGAGTAGAGAATTCTAGGTCGGCTTTTTCTTTCCATTAGATACCATTCTCCTGTCTTCCGGCTTCCATTGATGTTGAAATTTAGGTAGCAGTCTGTCACTAATCTAAGGATGATCTCTACTTCACAGGTTATTAAAAAATGTTTTCTTCATCTTTCGTTTTCTTTGTGGCATGTGTGTATGCATGTGGGTGTCTTAGTCCTGCCTTCGATTCTTTAAGTCTCTTGAATTGGTGTACTGATACTATTTGTGGTTATGGGAAAATTTCAGCTGTTATCTCTTTAAATATTGCCTCTGTTGCCTGCCTTCCTCTCATCACCTTTGTGACCCAGTTAAGCATAGACACAGGTGTACCTTGGTATGCTCTATATCCTCTCCCTTCTTTTCAGTATTTTGCATGTTTTTCTTTTGAAAATTTATATTACTTTTCATCATTATTTTCATTTTCTTGCCAAAAAAATTCAAGCTCAGCTGTTATGTTCTGGGACATAATAAGCTTCATCATTTGATAAACTGTGCTGGACAATCTCACCATAAGAAGTCCCTGTGGGTTTGCCTTTATTTGTCTATCATTTTTGCTGGGTCTTGATCAAGATCTCTTACCCTTCAAGTACCAGATTCATTTTGACTGTATGTTGGAATTAATTCCAAAAATCACTGGCCTAGAATGACACTTTCTTCCCCCCTCTCTGGTGGAGAGAGGACTTTCATTTGCTTCTACTAGGCACCCTCAGGCCTAGCAGTTTGGGACCATCTTAAGGTTTAAGGCTTATGTTTTTAAGACCCCTCAGAGTGAAGCCAGATTGTAAGTTTGTGAAGGAAGGGGCTGGGCTGATTATTTCTAGTTCATCCCTAGCTCTTTAGGGTTTTAGCTCCAGGTCAAAGAGTTAACTGTGAGATTCCTTGGAATTCTGACCCCTTTTCTCTTAAAGATCTGTCTTGTAAGCAGATGTCCCCAGGACAAGGACTCTGACCTTGTCCCCAGGGTAAGGACTCTTAACCTTTCTGGGTTCCCATTCTTTCCCAGATTTTAGCCAACATTCCTGACAATTTGGTTAGTACTTTGATGCTTCCAGAGTTTTTTATCCCACTTTTTTCTCATCTTCAATGGGAAACATCACCTAGCAGATGTCAGCAGTGCAGTTAAAACTTCTTTTACATAGTATCTTATCATTCTCCACACAGATTATACCAATTTTATTCAAACCGGTGATAGAGGACAGCACCCATGTTTACATTTTGATAAGTCAAAATGATGTTTTTGTTTAATTTGCATTTGTTTTGTTACTAGCATGGCCAAATATTATTTTAAGTATGCTTACCCATTTCTTTTCTTTAGTTTTTTGCCATTTTGTAAGAATTTTAGTATTTACTAAGGATATTAACCCTTTTCATATATTTGCAAATATTTTCTCTATTGAATTTTGCCTATGGTATTGGATTTTTTTTGTGTTGATTTTTTTAAATAGGCAGAAGCTTACATTCTGTCAGAAAAAAGTTACAAATAAGCAAGAATAAAGATGGTTACGCGTGCATGGATTAGTACACACATGCATTTCCTGGCTCTGCCCGCTGGGAGGGTCCAGAAGCAGTGAAACTGTAGTAGTAATGAGCACACCCATACCCAGATCCTCCTTTCTTTTTTTTTTTTTTTTAAGATTTTATCTATTTATTTGAGAGAGAGAACAATCTTCATTTCTAAATATCATTCTCTGTTAGAAGAGCCAAGGGCTCCTTGGAGAGATGATGACTTCTAGGACTGGGGCAGAGAAAATAGAAGATGAGCCCAGAGTATTTTATAGTGTCTGAAAGGAAGGAAATGCTCAAAAAAAGAAAAAATAGAGTGATGTCAAAGAGTCACAGGAGCCAACCTGAAAGAACTCCCAGTGGCCAAACCTGGAACAATTTGGGCAACAAAATAACATAATATTGGATTATAATGCAGAGTATAAAATGCGTATCTATGAGTTCATACTGGTATACATAAATTATTGACTAAATTAACAATGCGAGAAAAGAAACAAATCTTCCTTACAGAATTCCAAACAATATATGTAGCTACTACTCCCCTCCCCCAGATGGAGATAATCCCCATCCTTCCTTCTGTGTTCCCTGGACGTGATGACTCAGTTTCAAAGAACAGAGGATGGAAAGGAGAACATAGCAGCTTGACAGTAAAGAAAACTGGCTCACTCCCTTCCCCTTAAACAAAGAATCAAGTTAACATCACCAGTGATAAGTCATGTGGATATCAAGTGTCCCCTGAGGTGATGGGAGGAGAAGGACACTTCACCTCTGTGATATCCTTTCCCAAAATCTACAACCCCCTTGGCAGCGGCAGGGGGGTGGGGACGGGGCTTAACGCAGATCAAAATTGAGGGATATTCTACAAAACACCTGACCAGTGCTCCTTTTTTGGAAGTGGTCAAGGTCATGAAAAACAAGAAAAGACTGCAAAATTGTTAGAGACCAGAGGAGACTAAGGAGACTTAATAACAATGCATTGTGCTGTCTGTCTTGCATGGGCTCCCAGAACAAAGTACATTACTCAGCAAACCGAAGTCAAACTACGGTCTGGAGTTCAATCAATAGCAATGTACCGGTGTTACCTCTTAGTTTCAGCAAATATACTATAGTTAGCTAAGTTGTTAACATTAGGGGAAGTTGGGTGAGAGGCATACAGGAACTATGTACTATCTTTGCACCTTTTATATAAATCTAAAATTACTCTAGGGGCGCCTAAGTGGCTCAGTCAGTTAAGCGCCTGCCTCTGGCTCAGGTCATGATCCCAGGGTCATGATCCCAGGGTCTGGGGTTGAGCTGTGTCAGGCTCCCTGCTCAGCAGGGAGTCTACTTGCTTCTCCCTCTCCCTCTGCTCTTGCCCTGGCTTGTGCACATGTTCACTCGCACGGGCTCGCTCTCTCTCTCTCTCTCTCTCTCAAATAAATAAATAAATAAATAGAATCTTTTAAAAAAATTATTGTAAACTAAAAAGTTTTCAGTCAAAACTAAACAAAAACAAAACCACAAGTTTATACCATTATTTCCAGTTTAAGATAATAATTACAGATTTTTATTAGCCATTTACTAGATATAAGGAATTTTTGGTTTTTAACATAATTTTGTTATTGCAACCATTTTACAAAGAGTCCTTACCTTGTGGAGATAAGTACTAAACTATTTATGCATGAGGTGATATTAATGTCTGGGATCTGTCTCAGAATCGGGTGAGGGGTGAGTAGTGGGTACTGGATTTAAAGTATAGGTTAAACAAGATTATCTAGAAGTTATCAGGTGCTGGAGCAGGGTAATGGGTATATAGGGCTTCATTACTCTACACTCTCTCCTTTTGAAAGTTTTCCAATTTTTTTAAAAAGATTTTATTTATTTATTTGACAGAGAGAGGTCACAAGTAGGCAGAAAGGCAGGCAGAGAGAGAGGAAGAAGCAGGCTCCCCACTGAGCAGAAAGCCCGATGGGGAGCTCCATCCCAGGACCCTGACTGAGACCATGACCTGAGCTGAAGGCAGAGGCTTTAACCCACTGAGCCACCCAGGCGCCCTCCAGTGTTTTTTTAAGTGAGAAAGAAAGTAGTTTTTGCTTTTTAATTTTTTATTCATACATCTTTTCTCAGAAGATCTGGGTTCTTTACCATATTAACATACTTACTTGCTTCATCCTACTGATTTAAAGATAAAAGTAAGACTACTGAAGGTGGATTAGGATTTCTTTCTCCTTCTTTTCATCATTAGGGTGTATCCCACCAGAGATACACAATCACAAGCACTGGGATTTAAAGTCACTTAAATAACTTCCTGATTATGTGACAAGCTGGATATAGAATTAGGGTTGTTTATATCAGTTTGGTTTTTTTTTTAATTGAAGTTTTTAGTGAGAGAAGTATAGCTTCACGTGTAGCTGTAAGAATACAGAGAGATCCTTGTAGATGTTGCCCAGTTTCTCCCAACATTAACATTTTGCAAAACTAGTATAATATCACAACCAGGATGTTGACATTGATACATTCTACTGACCTTATTCAGATATCAACGTTAGTTTGTTCTTAATTGTAGGAATTGCCTCTTTTTTTGTCTTGATTTAATTTTGTTTTTAGATTGCAAAAAGCATGTACATGTTTACAAAGTCAAACTTATTAATAAGGTTCATTCAGAGAGGCCTAGCTTGCATCCCAGTCCCCATTGATTTCCTTCCTTCAAGAAAATTATTTCTTAAAATTAAAAATTTTGATTAGTTAGTTTTATTTATCTCTGAAAATATAAGAAGATACATATATATTACATGTTTTTGTACTGCCTGCCGTTCTTACACACTTGCATATATGCTCTTGTAAACCTTATTTTTAATTTAACAATATGAAGACACGAGGGATCTCTCCATAGCACTATGTAGGCATCTTCATTCCTGTTTATACCTGCTTAATAATCCATTATGGATATAGAATAGTTTGTTAACCCAGTCCCCTACTAATGAACATTTAGATCATTTCCAGTCTTCTTCTGTTACGTTAATAACCTTGTGCCTAAGTCATTTCATACTATTGCTAATGTCAAATTCCTTATGTAGATGTTGTACTACTTTGCATTCCCACCAGCATTGTTTGAGTTAGACCTTAATTTTAAATTGTGATCTAAAGAACTAAACCAATCTCTCAGGTATTTACTAATTAACATGATATTTCATTCTAAAATGGTACATAAATCTCAGCAGAGAGAGTTGTGTAGATAAATTCTGATTTGTTTGGCCTTTATGGGTGTCTTTGGACTTGACCAGAATGATGTTAACTACAGGGGATGCTATATCATTGTGAATGGGTCCAAGAAAATTTGTAATACTCAGAAGTAGAGATAAAGTCATTTGCCCTTCCACCAACTGTTGACTTGAGTCAGTAGGCAGTCTCTTTGAATATTAGTATTTTTTTGCTGGACTCTAGAAAGTATTGCTTGTCTTAAAGATAACTTTCATATTTCTTGTGCACATTATTGAGGGCTCAAGAGGTTCCCAAGAAATAGGGGCAAAGTCTTGATGGGTCTATTTAAGACATGGCAAGGATTTTGAATTTTAAAATTGTGGATGCCGGGGCGCCTGGGTGGCTCAGTGTGTTAGGCCACTGCCTTCGGCTCAGGTCGTGATCTCAGGGTCCTGGGATCGAGTCCCACATCGGGCTCTCTGCTCAGCAGGGAGCCTGCTTCCCTTCCTCTCTCTCTCTGCCTGCCTCTCTGCCTACTTGTGATCTCTCTCTGTCAAATAAATAAATAAAATCTTTAAAAAAATTGTGGATGCCATCACAAGAAAACCTATATGACCAGACATCTTTTTTAAAGTATTCTTTGGCTACAGTATTGCTGTAGGGTTGGATTTGGATGTGGGGGAAATTAGGAGACCATTACAGTGTTCTAACATGAACACTGATGTCTAGGATAGATCAGTGTCAATAGAGATGAAAGAGAGTGAATAGAACCTGAAGATATTTAGTAATTAGAATAGACAGGATTTGATGATTGAATAAAGGAAGTAAGGAAGCGGGAGACAGATTTGAGTCTGGTCCCTGGCTTGAACGAACACCTGTTATATGATGGTGCCTGGAATTAGATGGTGGAGATGGATATGCTGAGTTTTGAAGTTTCTGTAAGACACCTGAGTGAAGTTGCTAAAAAACAAAGTGGAATATGTGGATTAAGAGCACAGAGAGAGAAAGATCTGGAGGCTTGGGGATAGTCACTATTTAGTTGGGTTTGGAGAGTATAGAGAGGGAGAAGAAAACAGGACTTGAGAACGGAAGGTCTCCCAAATTTGGAAGGTTGGAGAACAGGAGGAATAGCTAACAAATGAGACAGAGAAGGAATGGCTGAAGAGATGGAAGGAAGCCCATGGCAGCAAGGTATGAGAGAAGCCAGCCAAAGAGACTATATCAAGAAAAACGTTGCGGGGAAATGAAGTTTGGACACACCTTAGTTTCATCCTTCACTAAACTCCCTTATTCCTCAGCCAGTGTCCTGCACTCTTACTAGGCAGAGCTCCCATCCTGGCTCAGTTCTTAGATGTGCTCCCCTATTTGCTATCTCTCCATATCTCTTTGCTCCCATTTGGTATCTGTAGGTGATAAGAGATCTCTAGGTGGGCATCTCTAGGTGCCCATCTCCTTAGTGAAGGAGAGAGTGAGTGAGATGTTGCAGGACAAGTGTAGAGGTCTCTACTGTTGTCCTAACTCTGCCACCAACTTTATCCATTTAGTAATTTTGTTTCTTAATGCCTACTACCTGTGAGACATAGCTAGAAGCACAGGACAGAGATGGATAGATATGGAAGCAACTACAATGAGAAGGGAGCGAGAGAAGAAGGAAAGGCGAGGGCCTTCATAGAGGAGGAATACTGAGACTTGAAGGATGACAGGAGTTTGCCAAGTGGTAGTGGCAGGGGTGAGACCAGACCAAAGTATTAAAGATGTCAAGATACGGGGGCGCCTGGGTGGCTCAGTGGGTTAAGCCGCTGCCTTCGGCTCAGGTCATGATCTCAGGATCCTGGGATCAAGTCCCGCATCGGGCTCTCTGCTCAGCAGGGAGCCTGCTTCCCTCTCTCCTCTCTCTCTCTCTGGCTGCCTCTCCGTCTACTTGTGATTTCTCTCTGTCAAATTAATAAATAAAATCTTTAAAAAAAAAAAAAAAAAAAAAGATGTCAAGATACGGAAGCCTCATGAACTTTAAAGAAAGAAAACAGAATGCATCCAGTCCTCATAAGAACTACAATGACCTCAGGAACCAAGGTCACTGCTCCCTTCATTCCTCAGGACTTTGCATCTATTTTACTCTGGAAAGAACACCTTTCCCAGTTTATTCAAGGACTTGCAGATATCCTCCAAACAGGCTCCCCAGTACCCAAATCTGCATGACCTTCAAGTCCAAGTTATTTCTTTCTGTTTTCTTACTTACTTCATTCCAGGCAGACAGACAGGCAATGCAAATGAATGAGTGGGTGAATTTATCTGATTTTTCTCAGTCTCCCTCTTTTCTAGAACCCTGAGTAGCCTAAGTTGTTGACCTGACCCTCTATGGGTAACCTCCTTTTGTTTGGTTGGGTTTTTTTTTTTTTTTAAGATTTTATTCTTAAGTAATCTGTACATCCAATGTGAGGCTCGAACTCATGACCCTGAGATCAAGAGTCATGTGCTCTACCAATTGAGCCAGCCAAGTGCCCTGGATAACCTCCTTTTGAATCAATGATCTATTCCATGTCCCATCCAGAGGCAAATAAAAGCCCACTGCTGTTTACATGCTTGGGCTGGGCTTCTAGGTGGGAGAGCTGAATAGAATATGGAAGGCAAACTGACCATTAGTGGGAAAGGAGGAAAACATTACAAGCAGGGCAGAGAACACGTGGAATGGCCAGAAATGCATATAGTTTATATTGTTGGGCACTATTAATCATGGTGGGCTCTTACTTTGGAGCAAGGTGCAGGATGAGAGAATGACCACAGATGAGTTTGAACATATAATAATAAAACCACCAGCGATGTGACTACAATGCTACACTTTATACTTTTTGATTATTTCTCACTTCCTCTCAACAACCCACTTAGATTAGGTACCATGCCCATTTTATAGATGAGAAAACTGCAGCTTAGGAAGTGGTGACTTGTTCAAGGTCACAAAGCTGGTATGCTGCAGCCAGGATTCCATCCTAGGCTGTTTAACTCTAGTGCCCGCACTCTTACTTGTGCTGATACATCTAGGGCTAGTTTTTGTTTTTGTTTTTAAGTTTGTTTGTACATTTATTTAAGTCATCTCTACACCCAACATGGGGCTCGAACTCACGACCCTGAGATGAAAAGTCACATGCTTTTCCACCTGAGCCAACCAGGTGCCACACATCTAGGGCTTTTGATGCCTTGTTAAAGATTTTAATTCATCCATTCACAAGTTTTTATAGAATACATACAATGTGCCAGACACTGTTCTAGGTGCTGAGGATTTAACAGTGAGTAATTCAAAGTCCATGCCCACATGAAACTTCAATTCTAGTGGAAGAGACACACTGACAAAGAAGTATGCAGTAACGATAGCAAGTAGTGATGAGAGGACTATGAATAACAAGGGCCGGGTCAGAGATAGAAAGTTATGAGGACAGGATGTTCACAGGAGCCCTTTCTGAGGAGAGGTGACGTTTGACTGGACTTCAAATTTTATTCTGTAGGTGATAGAGACATGAAGTAATTTTACCAAGGCAATAACATAATAAGATTTGTGCATTAGAGAGAGAGACCCTTTAGACTTGGTATGAAAAATGTAGTAGAGGGTCCATAAATAATTCCAGGCAAGATGGGATTTGGAGTTCAACTTCCTCATTGTAATAAGGACCAAGGGCCCCTAAGGGAAGGGAACTGGAGTCTGGCTCCCCGTGAGAAATTCAGGGGTGGGACAGAGCCCATCAGCCTCAAACAGTGGCTGAGAAGAGCTGTAGCCATCGTAGAAGGCTAGGTAGCTAACTAAAGGGGGACAGAAGGGGAAAAAAACCCAAGGAACACCCATTTAAGATTAATGCTCGGGGCGCCTGGGTGGCTCGGTGGGTTAAGCCGCTGCCTTCAGCTTGGGTCATGATCTCAGGGTCCTGGGATCGAGTCCCGCGTCGGGCTCTCTGCTCAGCGGGGGGCCTGCTTCCCTCTCTCTCTGCCTGCCTCTCCATCTACTTGTGATCTCTGTCTGTCAAATAAATAAATAATCTTTTAAAAAAAAAGGATAGTATTGCCGCGTAAAAGTTTAAAAAAAAAAAAGATTAATGCTCAAGTGAAAATTTCAAAGCACACATGGAAAAACATCCTGAAACAAACCCAACAGATAGGAAATTGGGTCTAAAGGAAATGGAAATAATAGAAGAATCTGAAAGGGACTTCAAAGTCCTCAAAAAGATTAAAGGAAGGGGTAACATCCATAGAACAAGAGGCTGTTTGTTCTATTTCATAAATTTTGTAAAATCTTGAAGAGAGCATGTGTGTGCACTGTGTTGTCTGTGCTGGGAATCACTATGGCTAAGCGAAGGACCGTATTGAGGAACCAGTATAGAACAAAGCACAGTTCGAGATGATAAGTATGAAGGAGAAGCTAAGACTCATGCAGGCCCTATCAAGAATATCCAATATACATGAACAGGAATTCTGTAGAACATAGAAGGAATGATGAGAGGAGAGGCCTTACTCAGATGACAGCCCTAAACTTCCACAAGGTGAAGAAAGACTATTCCCTTCAGATAGAAAGAAGGTTTGGGGAAGAAAATGACAAATCAACTTTTGGACCATCTGAGAGTGTGATGATTGTGGGACACCTGCCTGTAGGTGGCCAGTACGCAGCTGCCTGTAAGAGTAAGGCCCCCAGGAGAAGAATCTGGGCTAGAGATGGAGTTGAGGAGTCACTACCTTTAGGACAAGGCCCACCTCAACACTTGGCACCTCAGTTTCAACCTACCAACTTGCAAGAACAAAATGAAATGTGAAAGTACTCTCATAATCAAAGGTCTACAAAGTCTCGAGCATAATATTCATTGTCATAAATTCTATTTGTCATCAAGCCTCAGGATTAGAAGTTAAGAGCTCAGGATTCTGGAACCAGCTTGCTTAGGTTCAAATCCTGCCTCTGCTATTTTCTAACCATATGACCTTGGACAAGTTATATGACATTTGTCTTAAGCCTCAATTTCCTCATCTGCAAAGTAGTACCTGTCTCCTTGTGTTGCTATGAGGATTAAATAAGTTATTACATGTAAGGCATTTAAAATAGCACTTGGTGTATAGTTAAATGCTCAGTAAGTCTTTGCTATTAGCTATTAACATCTCTGCATTTAACAGGAGCCTTCAGGATCTTATCCCAGAGGGGTGACTAATGTGAAAATCCTGGTCTGTGAGGATAATAAATTTAGATATCTGTGTCTTCCTGTAATACTGAAAGGTTCAGTCTAGTTAACTGCTGACTTTTATTTGTCCACATGCAGAGTTTTGTTGCTGTTTGCAAATTAGCCATGATGTTATTTGAACATTCAGGAACTCCCTATTTTTTTCTTGTCACGTTTGAAACTTAGAAATAATTCACACGCAGATGGACTCTTCTCGTGAGGGCACGGTAATGGTTCCATTTTTCTTGCTGTGTTGGAGCAATCCAGTCTTGGGAAGATACCCATTCTTATGCCTCTTTTCATTTATATCTATACATCTGTAGTTTTATAAGTACCAACATTAACATTTCATTAGCTCAGAACTTGCCTAGAAGTAAGAACTATACCAGCTAGTTTGATTTCAGAGTGCAAATGGCAGTAACATGAAAACAGCAAATCAGTAATTAACCATGTGATTGTTTTAATCTGTGGTCTGGTTATTCAAGATGAGATCATTTTCCAAATTAGCCCCCCTTTCTTATCTCCAAGACCACGCACATCAGAGTCTGGCACGATTATATGCAGTTCTTTAGATGTTCTGCGAGGCTGAAAGAGAGGACGAGTCAGAAGAATGGTGAAAGAATGACCCTGAATCTTTGAATTCCACAAAAGGCCAGAAGAAACATATTGTGAGCTTCCTGTCTCCATCTTTGGAAGGTGTGCTACCTCTAGGCTCGCAGCTTTCCTGTTTGGCAGACAGAGTCTGTATTGAGGACCCTGCCTTTGGAGGAAGACAAGGCTTTGAGGAGCTAGAGAGAGAGAGGCCAAAAGAAGAACTAGAAAGACTTCAGGAAGACTGATAGATACTCACCCACACGAGAGTTACAGGAACTTATGCAGGACCAAGAGTAAAGTGATATGATGATGATGATTTGGTGTTGAGCAGCACAGATACTGTCCCAGCTCTTGCTTGCAAAAAGAAGTTAGGACTAGATCAAAGTCTAAGAAACTTTAAAAAAGAGCAAAACATGTTTCAACAAGCTAAACTAATATATCCAGCAGATAAAAAATTACATGTAAGGTATCTGCAATAGTAACTATTTTTTTAGAATTAATGAAGTTAAAGGATTTGTTGGAGGGGAGAGGGTAGGGCAGAAAAGAGAGGTCAAGGACCTCTTGACCTTTGGACACTTTCCCCTTTGCAGACATGCCTGGGGCCACACAGTAACCAATGTCTTAGGTGAACTCTGTAGGCCTCGAGTTGACAACACTGTGGTAGCTTGAAAAGTTAGTTCCTACCTAGCACCGTGACACCCTGTCTCCTGGTCAATTGAAAAGAAAGCACAGGAGAGATTCCCTTCACGTGTGATTTGCAGTCCAAAAAAGCCTCTTAAAGTGTTAGCCTGTCATTATGCTTTCAGCGAGGCATGTATGTCCATGTTAGGGGAAGGGAGGAGTGTAACCACCTGCCTCAAAAAGGGGAACAGAGAACATGGAGTTAATACAGGGGGCCAAGAATCAAGAAGCTGAGATTCTGGTCCCAACTGCCATTAGTTACTGACCTGAAGCAAGTCTTTTCATTAAACTTTCAGTTCTAAAACCCCCTAATGTGACTCATCATGATTCTGTCTGGAGGCCCCTTCCCCTCCTTTTTTTTTTTCTCTTCTTTCAGAGCCTTAACTGGAAGAGAAAGCATGTGTGTGTGTATGTCTGCACATGAAGGAGATAACGAATGAATGAATGAATGAATGAATGAATGAATATATGTATGTTGGTGTTTGGGGAGGTAGGTGTTGAGCTGTGAAGATTAGTGAGAACACCGAGGGCTAACAGCAAAGTTCCTCCTTAGTAAACAGAACAGGGGTTGTTCCCAATTGCCTGCCTGCCTTTTCTATGAATTTCAGAAAACCATACAGAGAGACATGTTAACATAAACAACTAATCCAGACATCTGCTGTTCCTCCTATCTTAAGACCATTTGCCATCTCTTGTAGGTGGAGTTTCTTCATCCACTAGGAGGCGCCATTGTCAAGCAACATTGAGTAGGGGTCAGGAGATCTTTGCTGGTTCTTTAAACCATTGGATAGGAGAAAAAGGTCTGGCAAAAAGAAAAGAGTGGTAAATTTAGGACCCTGGAAATGGTGACAAATCAACCTTTGATATCTAGACAGGCATTAACACAGCACTGCTTCTAAAATTTGATGAACAGTCTCCTAGACTGCATTTTAATTTTGGAAGTAGCAAATTTTTTCAAGCCAGTCTGTTTTTAAAGAATCAGAATTCTGTGGGATATCAAGAGACCTTAGAGATTACAAACCAAAGCCCTTCATGCTATTGAGGAGTCATTGTCAACCCAGAAAGGTTAAGTGGCATGATCGAGGTTCCCCGGACAGTTAAAGGTAGGCTTGCAAACAGAATCCGTAAGTAGGCAACATTTCTCATTGTTTTTAGCTGTCCAACATCTGAACCCTCTTCCAGTATTTGAAGAATCACCCATCTTAAGAGTCTTGATGGGGACAGAGCCCACCTTTTTCTGTAGAAGCTAATAATGCCAGATACTTGCTCTTCTTGGCATTTAAGATATGGACATACAACATCAGTTTCATGAGTCAGACACAACCACCCAGGATGTAATAGCTAGTGACAAGAAGAACAGGGACCATGTGGCACTCTCAGGTGACAGCAGGGATGATTACTGGGCCAGTCATAGCAGTGACAGTCAGGATGGTTTCCAACATCTGCCATTAATGGGGCCAGCAGTGCAAGCTCTTGCAGCTGGTGGAGATCAGCTGCCACGGTGCCTTCATCAGATCCATTCAGGGCTTTGTGTCTGGCTGCATACCACAGTCTCGGTGTGACAGGCCTCCCTACCACTCTGGTCCCATTAGTCAACTCCTGTGCTGCTTAAATCAGCCACAGTTGGTTTCTGTTTCTTGTAACTCAGAGCCTTAACCAACCCAGCATTAAGATACCCAAATCAGTGGAGAAGTGACAGAACATGACCCCACTGTCAGGGGAGTCTGTGGTCTCTGAAATCTCTGCTGAGACTGACAGCTTTTGTACCTTGGGATATCAGCCCCAGCAAAAGAAGGCTGTAAGGTGAGAGACATGGTGCTGGGAGCCTCAAAAAGCATACCAAGGGCCAGAGGGCCAGATACCCCAAAATGCCATGTCGTTCATGGTGAGGAATTCTGAGGAACCCAAGATTTCCTACTAGAATCTAACCGTCCAGGTCCTTAATGAATCTGTATTTGTCAGAGTCGAAAGTTAGAACATATTTAGCATTTAGTAAGTTTGTCCTGTAACTCTTGACCATTTCAGTGTATGGAGCCATGGGCTCCCACTTGTACACCTGCCTCAGGCCCTGTGAGTGTTAGGGGTGAGGCTAGGCAGAGGGAGGCCACATGGCCTGCGGGCCGAAACAGCTTAGTAGCAGTACCCACCTGGTCCCTAGCAAAGTCACAAGGTGGCGGGATTGGTTGGATGTGCTGTGCATTCCCTCTCAGTGACCTTTCCCTTCCTTGGCTCTGTCTCCTTGTGTCTCCCCACCTTAGCACGCTCATTCCCTCAGGGAGCAATGAGGAATCCCCTTCCGACCTTAGCTAATCTGGGAGTCTTCTTCTTAGGTGCTGCTCAACTTTCAGGGCCACAAAACTACCATAAGGCACACCCGCCAGGGGCTCCACCTAGAACGCTCCAGGTCAGGGAAACAGCAGACATACCTTTCCAGCAGGGCAGAAGGTCTTGTGCAGGAAATATACCAGGGAAAAGGACGATTTGTTTTTAAATAGTATTGAGAAAAACTAATTAGCAATTCAGAAGTCGATTTAGATTCGACCCCCCTCTCCAAGAAAGAAAACCACAGACAGAACAGTTTATATAAACAAATCAAATCATAGGAAAGCTAGCAAAAAAATAAAATTATTTAACAGATCTTTGGAGAGCTTTTACAACTTCAAAGAACTGGGATTCACAAAGGAAAACATGAACAGATTTAAAATTGAAAAATCCTGGAAAAATAATCCACTTTCATATTGACTTAAAAGGGTTCCATTCTACTAAACATCGATAAGAACTCACTGTGATGAAAGGGATGATATTAAGCTTCATGTACAAATGGGCAAGGACAGAAATAGTCAGTTCCCACCAAAAGAAATACACTTGGTACATAGATGTATGGGATATGCTCAGTCATTTTAATGCCTTTCGTAATATATCAACATTTGCTTTATTCGGCAATTCTTGTTACAGTGAACATCCCCTTTCCCCATTGAGAAAATGAAGGTTTCTATCTACTTACATAACACAGTTAACAATCCTGTATCAGTATCTTCTCGGGGCCCTGGTCAAGTTCATACTGCAGGAAACTGATTGTATACAGTTTATAGTAGTGGTGAGAGGGGAAAGCTCAGCTGAGCTCAAATTATAGTCCCTTAAATATTTCCACAATCTACTCCAAACCTGCCTAACATGCTGACTCATTTCCTTGTGCTCTAGGCCTTACTGTTGTTCACTTGTCAGAAGAAATGGCTTGAGTGGCTGCCCTCTTGATTCCCTTGTAGTCCCCATTCTCTCGCTCTCCCATTCTCCTCTTCTTCCTCTTCCCCCGAGTCATCTTTGGGACCCATCTCAGAGGCTGCTTGCTCCCTGTCTGTATCCCTCAAAGATCTACCCTTCCCTTCCTTTGAAACTCTAATACACACTGCTGTGACTAACTCCTTCCCCAAATTGGAGTAGTTCAGAATAAGGAAAGGGTAAAGAAAGGTCAAGTGTGCATGCCTCTTTCTTTCGGAAAAGAATTTACCACCAACAAGTATTTGTAAATATTCATCAATATGTGGGATGTTATGCTGACCACAAAAGACCTGTTGATGCCCTCAAGTTGTTCATAGTACAGCTGGACAGACCACACAGGTGTCTGTCCATGAAATAAATAATAACCAATAGTAAAGATCTAAAGGACCATAGAGAGGCAGAGATTCTTGGGTCCCTAGGAGATCAGTGGAGGAAACCACTGGGAGCTGGAACAGGCAGACATGTATGCTTATACAACATTGGCGAAGGGTATCTGTGTCAGTGTAGGAGAGAGCTAGGTGGAGAAGTGGAAAAAGGTCATCCTTAGCAGAGGCTTAAAGAAAGCAAAGGGATCAGGAAAAGGTGGTGGTTACAGGACATTTGTGAAGACATCAAGATGGTACCACAAGCAAAGCCCCAAATTAGAAGAAAATAAAGGAGAACTAAAGGTTTTTTTCTAATCAATAGAGATTGATTTGTATATGCCAGGATTCAAACATTTATTGGCAAACTTATGAAATATGGAGAATTCATTTAAACAATATTGATAGCACAGCATCGACACATGTATCATCGGGAACAGTGGGGGTAGAGGCTCTGCATTTTGAAGATGTCCCTAGGTGATTCTGGAGCATGGGGCCCTCATAACAGGCATGAAAATGGCTTTGTTATACAGAGCCCTCCCTTGTACTGTGACTTTACCTACTTAGCTGTAATCCCTTTTTTTTTTTCCATTAAGTAACTCAGAGCCTTGAGCAGAAGTTTGAAGCTTTCCTCTTTGTAACCTGAACATTTTTGCAGGGACGATTCATGGATTCTATTGCCAAACTACCTGAATTTGAATCCTGGCTCTGCCACTTACTAGCTGTATGATTTCCTGGGCAAGTCACTTAAACTTTGCTGTTTCTCAGTTTTCTCCTAAGTAGGAGTAGTAATAACATCTATCTCAGACACTTGTCATAACCATTAAATGGATTCAGGCATGTAAAGCACTTAGAAAATGCCTGTCCCGTAGTAAGCACTCAGTAAATGCTAGCTTTATTTATTACAACAAACTAAGATTATTTCTGTTTTTGAACCGTATGTAGAGGAAATCATACAGTTTGTGTTCTGCTTTGTCTGCTTCGATCACTCAGTGTTTTATCTTTAGGATTCAGCCAAATTACTTTGTGTACCTGTAGTTAATTTCTTTTCATTGCTGTGTAGTATTCTGTTGTATGAATATACCAAAGCTTCCTACCACTAGTGGACTTTTGGGTCATTGACACTTGGTGCCCGTTGTGAACAGTGCTGCTGTGAACATCCAGGCACATGATTCCTGGTCCACGTGACTACGTGAGCACACACTTATTTGAAGAGAGTATTCTTGCCCAAAACAATCCAGGCACCTTTCATCGTAAATCAAGCATACACATATGAATGGATCTGTTTCTAGGCTGTTATGTTCTGCTGTCCTGTGTGTCCTACTGTCCGTAGCACAGTCTTAATTACTAAGCCTTATATTATGAAATTTTGAAATCAAGTAGAGCCAATCTTCCCACCTTACTGTTCTCCCAAAATATTTTGCATCTTCTTGTCCTTTTACAGTGCCATATACATTTTAGATTCTGCTTGACAGCTTCCACAAAACCTGCTAGGATTTTGATTGGAATTCTGTTGAATTCTTGCTACAATTTGGGAAAGAGTGGCTGTTTACAGTATTCAATCTTCTGGTCTATGAAAGGATAATTTTCTGCCCATTTATTTTAGCTGTTTAATTTCTCTTAATACATATCATATTTATCTCCCTTCAGGTCCTATACTATTAAATTTATTTCTACATTCTTTTTTTAAAGATTTTATTTATTTGACAGAGAGAGAAATCACAAGTAGGCAGAGAAGCAGGCAGAGAAAGAGGGGGAAGCAGGATCCCTGCTGAGCAGAGAGCCTGATGTGGGGCTCGATCCCAGGACCCTGAGATCATGACCTGAGCCGAAGACAGAGGCTTAACCTACTGAGCAACTCAGGCGCCCCTATTTCTACATTCTTTTTTTTTTTTTAAGATTTTATTTATTTACTTGAGAGAGAGACAGTGAGAGAGAGCATGAACGAGGAGAAGGTCAGAGAGAGAAGCAGACTCCCCATGCAGCTGGGAGTCCGATGTGGGACTCTATCCCGGGACTCCGGGATTATGACCTGAGCCGAAGGCAGTCGTCCAACCAACTGAGCCACCCAGGCGTCCCCCTATTTCTACATTCTTAAAAAACATTTTTTATTAGATTTATTTCTACATTCTTAAAAAAATTTTATCCCCAAATTTTAAAATTTTTCTTTTCATGTTTGAGAATAATTTTGCTAAATTCTGATTAATTCTGATTTTACCTTAGATTACTGTGGATATTCTACAAGTGCAATTTATGCCATCTGCAAATAATGACAGTTTGTTTCTTCTTTTTCAATTCTTAACAGGTTTTATTTCTTTATCTTGCCCTTACTGCACTGGCTAGGACCTCCAGAATAGTGGTGAATATAAGTTTTTGGAGTAGGCATTTTCATCTTGTTCTTGATCTAAGAATTTCATAAAGTTTAAATACATAATCTTATTAAATTCTTGGCATTTATTGAAAGTATCCTAATTTTTTCTTCTTTAGTCAGTCTCAGTGTTTAGAATTATATTAATCAAATTCCCAATGTTAAAACAGTTTTACAGTCCTCTGATAAATCCAGATTGGTCCTGATATAATTTTTATGTATTGCTGGGTTTGATTTGCTGCTGTTTTGTTTGGGTTATTTGCATCTGTGTTCATTAATGAGATTTTCCTTTAATTTTGTCATGCTGTCCTTAATGGTTTTTGTATCTAGATTAAACTAGCTTCATAAAATGAATTGAAGACTGTTCCTGCTTCTTATTCATTTTATTTCTCCTCCAAATGTTCAGTAGAACTGTCAGAAATGCCATCTAAGCTTAGAGTTTTCTATGCCAGAAGGTTTTTAATTACTGATTCAATTCCATTAATCAATAAAGAATATTCAGGTTTCCTAATTATTTTTCTGTTCACTTTGATAAGTTTTATTTTTCTGGGAAATTTGTTAGTTTCATATGAATTTTCAAATCCGTGGCACAAAGTTTCAGCGTCATCTTTTTAACTCTGCAGGATTTGAAATATGTCCTTTTTCATTCTTAATATTGGTGGCTATATGTGTCTTCTCTTTCTTTTTTTGAAATCAGTCTTGCCAAAGATTGATCATTTCATAGGGAGCAACTTTTAGCTTTTACTAATTCCTCTAATATGTTTGTTTTCCATTTCATTAATTTCTATTCTTATTTCCTTCTAATTTGAGTTTAATTTGATGATCTCTATATAGCTTATGCAGATGGAGGCTGGGCTCATAAATTTTCAGGCTTCTTTCCTAATACATGCATTTACAGCAGTAAATTTCCCTCTGATCACTACTTTACCTACATTATGTTTATTTTTGTTATTCAGCTTAAGATATTTCCTTATTTTCTAATAATTTACCCTGAGATCTGTATAATAAAGGTATATTGTTCAATTTCCAATGTTGGGGACTTTCCAGTTCAGTTTCATTAATCTTTTCAAAAAACCTATTTTTTTTATTTTTCCTTGCTTTATATTGTTTATTTTTTCTTTATTAATTTCTTTTTTTCTTCATTAATTTCTGCTCAATATTATTTCCTTCTACTGTCACTGGATTTACTTTACTGTTCTTTTAAAACAATTATCCTGATAAAATGTCACTTTTGCTTTCTTATTTTCTAATATTGTACATTAGTATTTGTAATATTTCTGTTATATTTCAGTAATTTAAAGTTTAAAAACATACTGTTTTAGTTGCATTCTTGAGGGACATTTTGCATTTTTTTTCAATTTAGAGCTGTTTTTAGTATGACAAAAATGGTAAGACCTGTTCTTTTTTTCTTTTAAGCAAAGGATAAAACAAAAAAATTTTTGAATATGTACCCACTCTTACACCCTGTTGATATCCAGAAATTTCTCTGTGCATCTGCATGCATATATATATGCATACATGTATATGTTTATACATCTTAATATATTGTGACCATCTTTCTACATCAATAAATACATTTCTACAGCATCATTTTAATTATAGCATAATATTCTACCCTGTGGACTTACCACAATTTAACAATTCTATTGTTAGACATTTATTCAGATTGTTTCATACTTCTCTGTATTATAAATAGATATCATAAGCCCCTGGCATTAAAACTTGGCAAATATTCCTGATTGTTTCTCTTAAAATGAAATTATTGGGTCAACGGACATGGCCATTTTTAAGGGTTTTGTCAAGCACCATAAAATTGCTAGGCAGAAAAGTTGTATTGATGTAATTTTTCTTTAACAATGGACTACCTGATTCAAGAAAAGTTTCTCCAATACCAAGGGGTGTGTGTGTGTGTGTGTGTGTGTGTGTGTGTGCGCGCGCGCACGTGTAGGTAGCTTCTCCTACTGGAAGATTGGAACTGTGCCCCACCTCCTCATCCCTATTTCTATATTTGTGGGTCTAATGATGGCAGCGTGCTAATCTTGAAACATAATGCCCCAATCCTGCACCATTTTTAGATGTACTTTTATCATTATTGTTAGAAATGTTTTATAATTTTTAATTTGATTTCTCTTCTGATCCATAGGTTATTTAGCATGTACTTCTCAATTTCCAAGCAATCATTTGGGGGATTTCCTAGTTACTATGTTAATTTATTTCTAACATAACTCATTGTGATTAGGGATCATACACTGAGTGCTTATAAGCCTTAAAATTTCATTGGCTCTCGAAAAGCACTTGTGTGCTATCTCAAGTTGTAAGCTGAACTAGAGTTCGTGCATATGTAGCATCATTTTTACTTGAAAGAATGACTAACAAACCATGGTTACTCAAACTTGGGTATGTAGCATACATTTAATCAAAAATGAAGTGAGCCTGCTGCTTCAAGGGAAACCACTCACAGTAGTGTCACCAATGATGAAATTCAAATTTTCAAGTGAAAATTATAATTTTGGAAAAGTTGTACCTGCTACCATGACCTTAACAGCTTCCCAGGACTTAATGTTTCTAATGTAATCAATGATGATGCAAATGAATATGGATTTTTTATACCGTGTAATGAAATGTGTCAATGTTTAGAAAATCTGCATAACTCAGTGGACCAGTATTTTTCAGTTGACTAATGTGTGATGTTATAAAGTCATGCACCCATAAAGGAAAGATCCATTCGAAGAACAAGACTGAACAGATTATAATGTGACACAGTACCAAAAAATTCATTGACATGGTTTCAGAATCCACATTGCCGTTTACCTTTAAGAAACTACCACTTTTGGGGGGTGTCTGGGTGGTTCAGTCAGTTAAACATCTGCCTTCAGCTCAGGTCATGATGCCAGGTCCCTGGGATCAAGCCCTGCATCAGGCTAAGCAGAAGCCTGCTTCTCCGTCTCCATATGCCTCTCCCTGCACTCCCCCCAGCCACCACTTGTGGACGTGTGTGCACATGCTTGCTTGCTCGCTCCCTCTCAAATAAATATATCTTTAAAAAAAAAAAAGAAAGAAAGAAACTACCACTTTTTGAGTCTTTTGTACAGTATCAAAGAAGTATATTCTCACATATCTGCAAGAGCAATTAAAATATACCTCCTTCTTCCAATTACATATCTGTGTGAAGCCAGATTTTCTTCCAATAACATACTGTAACAGATTGAATATAGAAGCAGGTACAAGAATCTAGTTGTCTTCTATTAAACCAGAAGTCAAAAACGATTTGCAAAATATCCAACGGTTCCTTTCTTCTCACTAAATTTGTTTTGTTTTATAATAGATACTTATTTTTCATGAAAAAATATTATTTCTGTTAACATGTGATGGGTTTATTGTTCTTTTAGAATAAATGGTTTTTCAGATTTTTGGATTTTCATTTTAAATGTGGCAAATGTTAATAGACAAAACCTACACAAACACAATCCATTTGGGGTTCTCAATAATCTTTAAGTACAAAAGAGCTCTGACGTCAAAAAGTTAGAGAACTTAGTGGTTGTCCTAGAAATTACAGTATGCCTCCTGACCTATATGTTATTGTTGTCAAGTATTTTTATTTAAGGTCAGTCTCTCTCTCTGTCTCTCAGAATAGTTATTGTGTTATATGGTCTCTCTGTCCAGAGAGAGAATGAGAAAATAGTTGTTTTGTATAATCATTGTTCATTTAGGTTCACTTACATAGTTACTACATTTTATGTTTTTCATGCCTCACTGCATCTCTGGCCTTCATTTTTCCTTCTACCTGAGGAATATTCTTTTGTATTTCCCTTAGGGATAAGTATGCTGCTGGCAAATTCTCCTGGTTTCTTTGCTTATCTGAAAAAAATTTTTTCACCGTTATTCTTTAGGGTTTGTGTGTGTGTGTGTGTGTGTGTGTGTGTGTGTGTGTGTGTGTGAAAAGAGAATTTTATTAGGTTGGCAGCTAATTTGATTTAAGATCCCTTTTTACTGTATGCTGGCTTCCACTGTTGCCATTGAGAACTCAGCCTTCAGTCTAATAGTCCATTCTTCCTTTTCACTGCTTTTGAGCTTTTCTATTTTTCTCTGGTTTCCTGCAGTTTTCACAGATACGTGACTAACTATAAATTTCTTTACTGCTTGGTGGTTTTTGAGATCTTTCATCTTTTCTGGCTTATTATCAGACATTATATTTTCCGTATTGCTTCTGCTCCATTTTCTTTTCACTTTTTTCATGTATTTATCTGTTTACTACCTATTAGTAATCTCTATACCCATTGTGGGGCTCGAACTCAAAACCTAAAGATCAAGAGTCATGCACCACCAAGTAAGCCAGCCAGGCGCCCACCCTTCTTTTCACTTTTGAAACTTCAATTAAAAATAGATGCTGACCTTCTCACTGTAATCTTTTCTTATCCTCACTTTCATATTCTCCATGTTTTGTCTCTCCATGCTTCAATCTGACTGCATCTTCTGGTTCACTAATTTTTCTCTTCAGCTAACCTAATCTGCTTAAGTTCTTAATTTTGCCATTAGATTGTTTCATTCAGAAATTCCTATTTGCTTTTTCAAATCTATGGTGTCACTTTTTTTTTTTTAATAATTTGTTGATCCTAACTGAAGTTTTTAAGTGGAGCTTTTCACTTCATGGTAGACACTGGGATTTTTCTATGCTACTAATAAGCCATACCAGAATGTATTCTGTACCCCGCTTTTAAAAAAATACACCTCTTTATCACCCCAGCCCAGAGTGTAGGGTGTTTTATCATGTCGTTAGCCTTTGGCAGGCTCCTCTGGGGTAAGCCAAAAGATTAGCTCTGTCTCATTTCTCAGATCACCCTAGCGCAAAGGCAGCTGGACCCTGTCAGTCTGACATCTCACCCTCCCAGAGTCAGGACCCACCCTGTCAGTCTGCCTCCCCCCTTCTTCAGAGTTCCCCAAATATCCACCCTGCCCCTTTCATGGCAGCCTCCTTTTTCTTGGCCCACTACCTACCCCAAGGGGAGACACAGCTCTTGCTCACCTCTTTGAGCTCAGAACATTTCCCCATCCTCACTAGATTGTTTTTCACTCACTATACTGTTAATTCTTAAAGATTTAAAAAAAAATTCTTTTAATTCATCCAGTTCTGTAGTTGTTTTTGTCACCTTCAGAGCAAATGCTGGTCAGAGAAATTCAGATTCGGTCTGGCCTTTACAGTGCTCCTCAAAGAATAGTTTGCAGATGAGTTCCAGCCTACCAACAATTACCAGTCTATAATGAGGTAAGGACAGAAATTGAGAGTAAACATTTAGAAGATGTTAGAGCGATTTGACATAGCTTTGAAATCATAGCATATGATCTAGTATTTTATAAAAGTACCAATTTATAAATACCTGAGGGGGAAACACTGGTCCTTCACCACACTTAAGTTGAGAAGCATTTCTTCATTCAATCAAGTGTGAGTCTCCGTGCTACAAGCCCCCTCTTTTTCTGCTTTTACAGAAAATACGTTATAGAAGAGGGTTAAGTGACTAGGTGTGTGAATTAAACTGACCAACCTGAGGCTAACAAGAGCAAATATTTATTTTGTCTGTACACAGCAGGACTAGTGGGGTGAGGGGTCAGCCTCACAGGAAAAAAGTGAAAACCACAAAGAGGGAGTTAGACCCAGACACTTCTATACCGTTTTAACAAAGAATAATAAAGTATGAAGCGACTAGACAAGGGAAGACATGGGGAGTTTGGGTGTCTCAGGTTGGAGGTAAGTGGTGGGAAGGGGACTAAGAAATGTGTAGTGAATAAGATTTGTTTAGTAAAATTTGTCATACAGATCACAGTAGTTGTCTTCCTAGTACTTGAGAGGGGAACACCTTTGCAAAGGGAAATTTCAACCCTATTTTTAGGCAGAATGGAGGACAGGGGAGAGTTCTTTCTGTTGCTCCTGTTCTTCCTGCTGTTGTTTGATTGCTTTCAGCTCAAAATCATCCTATGCCAAAGTGGCATATTTTGGGGTGGCATATTCTAATCCCTTCCACATATGACCACCCATACATTTTGCCTCTAGACCTGTGATCTGTTTTATTGGGTGTATCTATTTGGGTATTTTTTTAATTATATAAGTAAAACGTGTTTTATTCTAAAATTTTGAAAATTCAGACAGATGAAAGGAAGGGAAAGCTAAGATCATTCATGATCCCACCACTTTTTTACAAGTCAGAGTAAACCTCCTATAGTTTTTCTCTGTGTATAGGATAGAAGCATTCCCCCATACCCTTTTAAAGCAAGGTCTCTTCTTCCTCTTATTTTACTCCCTCGGAATGGAACCAAGTGAGGAAATTTAGAACACACTTTTTGAAGCTTGGCAGCCCTAGAAACACCTTAAGATGGGAAGCAAAGAGAAAAGTAATAAAAGAAACCTTACACTTGTTTTTAGAAGTATTAACAAATAAAGATTATCAAAGATTTGAGGCATCAAACTTTTTGTTCAAAGTGTTATATGTAGATTATATTATGAATACATATATTTTTTAAATTTCAGTGATGAGTAAAATTTGTGTAAATACTATTTTTGGTTTCTCCATATCTCATAAAATTTAAAATTAATGAATTGCCTCTTTTACTTTAATATCAGTGATAGAAATAACTAATCAAACAGCTTTATTAGAAGATTACTTTCACAGTGATGACTGACTTTCAGACTAGCTCCTCAAAGAACATGCCTGCATCTTTAAAAATTACACGGGTGATTTTGTTTGGTACTCCTGGTTATGGACTATTGTATTAAAAAAAGTACAGTGGCAAAATGATCCCATTTATAAGAGAAACTGAAAGTATCCTAGGGAAAAAATCCTAATAATCGATATTTGGAGCCAGTATGAAGAAAACCTTAAAATTGCAACTTAGAGACATGAAAGGAAGTATCATTTTTGTAGATGAGAATATGAGAAAAATGTTAATTTCTACAAGTTTATAAATATAATACTGTCTCCACCAAAATATTAAAAGTGTTTAGCATTTGACAAACTGATTTTAAAATTCAGCAGAGAGAAAAAACATTCAGAAGAAAATATTGACAAAGAATAATAATGAAATGACTTATTTTTCCAAATACTAAAATATGCTATTATAGGAGTACCTGGCAGGTTCAGTCAGTAGAACATGTGACTCTTGATCTCAGGGTCATGTGTTCAAGCCCCATGTTGGGTATGGAGCTTACCTTTAAAAATAAAATAAAAAACACAGTATTAAAAATGGTATGGTTACTGGATACAAGAATAGTTGGGTCAGTAGGAAAGAGTAGAAACCTGAAAATACGTGTGTCTGTACATGTGTAGAGACTATCATTTCAAATAGCAGTATTTCAGAAATGACAAGGAAAGAAATGGGCTGATCCATGCTGGTAGTTACATTACAGGGCAGTAAATAATTCCCAGTTTTCTCTCACTGACTGGTTCCCTCTTTAAGCATTGACCTCTCACCACTTGACTATCTTCTACCCCTAAGATTCCTTTTTCCCTTCTTCTAGGTCCCTCCAAAAAAATCTTCCTCTAGCTTTCAGGAGAGCTCCCAGGCCCCAGGCTCTTACTGCTTGGTGATGCAATCAGTTGAGCTCTCCTTTGCCTAACCCTTCTCTCATCTGAGCTGAACATGCTCATCCTCACATTCCACAATTAAAAAGGAGACCGTCCAAACAAAAACTGTAATTCCGTCATTGTCAGGGACCTTTTAGTGCTCCTAGGTCAAACAACCAGCTTAAACCGCAGGATGCTTTAAAAATAGTATTTTTTTCCTCCTCCCAATACAAAGAATTGAAAAGTATTCATCATCTAGCAATCAAAGAAGTGCAAACTAAAGCAACTGTGACTTTTTAACCCTCCTATCTGATTGGCAAGATTCAAAAAGAATAGTCCTCCTAGTGGAGGTGAGGTAGAGAGGAAAGGATACTTTCACAATTAGTAGGAGCAGGTACATTGTGTTAACTTTTTGCCAGGAATGTGTCAGAAGTGTTATTGTATGTGCCCCTTGACCTATAGGACAAGTACAGCTCTGCTTATAGGACTTCTAGTCTAACAGGTGATCACGATTGTTCACAAGATATCTGACCATGTTCATTCAGGGTTTATTTCTGATGGTAGAAAATGGTCACTACCCTACTTCAGAGTAGACTAGGCCATCACAAAGATCATTTTATGCATTGACATTCGAAAATGTTCATTTGCTGTGAATTGGAAACCAGGCAAGTGTTGTAAAGCTTTGTATAAATGTGAAAGTGTTTGCACTGACCTAAAACCACACCAAGTTTTAAATAATGTAGTCAGGGCGCCTGGGTGGCTCAGTGGGTTAAGCCTCTGCCTTCGGCTCAGGTCATGATCCCAGGGTCCTGGGAGCGAGCCCCGCATCGGGCTCTCTGCTTGGCAGGGAGCTTGCTTCCCCCTCCCTCTCTTCCTGCCTCTCTGCCTACTTGTGATCTGTCTCTCTCTATCAAATAAATAAAATCTTTTTAAAAAATAAATAATAAAAATTTTAAAATAAATAATATAGTCAGTTACTCGTGACTCTTTACTGTGTTCTCAGTCTTCTGCTGGGTATTGGGTAGGAGTATTTTTTTTTTTAATTTTTACTTATTTATCTGACACAGAGAGAGAGAGATCACAAGTAGGCAGAGAGGCAGGCAGAGAGAGAGGGGGAAGCAAGCTCCCTGCTGAGCAGAGAGCCCAATGCGGGGCTCGATCCCAGGACCCTGAGACCATGACCTGAGCTGAAAGCAGAGGCTTAACCCATTGAGCCACCCAGGCGCCCCAGGAGTATTTTGAAAGTATAAAACATACTCGTTCTTTAGGGCTACTACCCTATTGTTGCACTGTTGATCTTGCCTATGTGCATTTGCTCACACCTAGCAGATGTAGCTGTAGACAACGGGAAGAGCATTGAGTATAGATACACATATGAATCCTGTCCCTGTCACATACTTGTTTACTTAGATTATTTGAGAATGATAAGGATGCTGATGTCATGGGGTGACTGTGAGAATGGAGATAGAACAAGGAGTGTTTCCCGTGATACTTGATGAATAATATTATTAGTGATTATTTGTTATTAATGCCTAATTAGTAATTATTAGTAATAGTAATGAATAGTTTCTCTACTTTCCCTTCTAGAAGTCTCAATATCTTCAGTGTAATACCTGTAACAGATCTATTGCAGTTTTAGCTCCTGAATAAGTGAATGGGTGAAATACTGCATTTGAAAACACTTCATAAGCCTGAAAGCATTATAAAGATATTGGCCAACTATTAATATTTGAATAATTTCATTAATAGATATGATCTGGCAAAGTCTCATATATATGTATTAAAAAATGCTAAGTGTATGTAAGGGCCAAATACAATGATATGGACATATAGGGTTGTTAGAGAATTTAAGCAAATGAAAGCCTTTATGTGGCTGGTAATCCACTGAGGGGGCTTTCTGGGAAGGGTGGGATTGGAATGGGACCTTGGATTGAGGTAGGTTTTGAATATGAGGAGCAATACATGCAGAAGCATCTGAGAAAAAAGAAAACAGTATGTTCAAGGGATAGTAGTAACACTAGCCTGCCTAGAGAGTGAGGTATCCTTGAAGAGCCATTAGATAGGATAGGTAGAAGAGGCAAGGTGTGGCCGACACAAGAGGCCTTACTGATCTGCTGAGAAATTAAAAAAGACCCATATTTAAGTTTGTGGCAAAATAGTACCATTCCGTCACCAACACATCAGTGTGTTAGAATATGTTGGTAGCAGTTACTTTGGTAATGGAAGTGTAAGCAAAAATAAATTATGAATTAGCTATTTTTTCCTTCTATGGTATACAGCCTGAATTCCCATTTAGTGGTGATAAGTATAGTGAAATATTTTAGAATCCTTGTGGATTCTTAAAATATTGCATGACATGACTAGGTAGCGATAATTTTGGAACTTGACTCAAAAATGTGCCCACAATCCCCAGCATTGCCATTTTCTGAGACTTTTTGTTGCAATAACTTAAAGGAAACAGGGTGAATTTTTGACACCTTATGTTATTTAATGCTACCATTTGCTTGTTCTTTATGTTTTCCCATGTAGATTTTCAGTGTTAAGATGGTTATAATATCCTTTATAATTTGTCTCTTTTTCATTGAAAATAAGTAGATTAAAATAACTTGTTAGAATCATTAGCTGTGGGGCACTTGGTGGCTCAGGTGTTAAGTATCTGCCTTTGGCTCAGGTCATGATCCTGGGGTCCTGGGATCAAGTCCCACATCAGGCTCCCTGCTTGGCGGGGAGCCTGCTTCTCCTACTCCTACTCCCCCTGCTTGTGTTCCCTCTCTCTCTCTCTCTCTCTGTCAAATAAATAAATAAAATCTTAAAAAAGAATCATTAGCTGTAAGCCAACTAATAACTTCATTACAGCCTATTCATTTTCAATGTTTTCTTCCTGGAATTTCCTCTGACATTCTTTTTCATATTTTTCCACAGTATGGATGGAGCAGACCTGTGTTTTGAAATCGTAAAACGAGCTGACGCTGGTTTTGTATACAGTGAAGCTGTTGCCAGGTACGTCATTCATATGGACTCCTCAGAGGTCAAGGTGGAAATAAAAGAAGGAAGTGACAAATCACATAAAGTGACCTGCTTTTTGAACTGATGATGACCTTATTGCCAGTCTTTGCTACAAGGAGCATGTCTGTCTTAGTGCTTTAGTGGAACCAAAGTAGCAACTAGAAACTCAAAATATTGAAACATGCATTTATCTATTAATACAGGCTTACAGCTTAACATAGTACTGCTGTCTTTACCATTTCTGATGACTTTTGTTCAGAGGGGGATTTGATAGCTCAGCAACCATGAAGAATCAGATTTGGGGGTTTGTTGTGTGTTCAATCTTTATTTTGAGCAGATGTGCCTTATTAGTTCTTTACTTTGTCTTTTGGTGATAGCGAATTGTTATGTGGCCAATTAATCTGACAAAACGCCCAGAACAGAGGAAGGAATAGATATAAAAGCACAGTGCTCCTGCTAAATATATTTGCTTCAGGCCAGTGTGTGATCTCCCAAGCAAATGGCGGCCATTGTTCTAAGTCAAGTTGTTGTAAGGAACCAGTGGCTCAAAATAAGGAATAAAGAGGAAAAATCACAGGAGCCATGCACTGGGCCACTTGCCTATAGATTTAGAGCAATACAGCTTTCTGCTTTGGTGGCATTCAATCATATCATAAATACCCACTTCAGTGGGTTGCCTTTTTAATACATGGGTCTTCTCAGTCACCAACCATAATATGTTAAAGGATTCAAACCCACAACTCTAGTGGTTTTTTTTTTTTAATCCCATTTTTCTATTAGTTTTGAGTTTGTATCATAATATAAAATTTTTTATTATGTATTGTGCTTCGGAATTTAAAAGCATTCTTTAATACCAGAACAGTCAATGTGATCTTGAGTTTTCTTATGATACAGCAGTAAACCGCTTTATTCAACTAAATGAACCTCTCAGACCCTTGGGCATTATTGTGAATATTTACTTCTTCAAGGATTTGAGACAGCCTGCCTTTTGAACTTTCCCACATTGATCTCTTTCAACAGCATCATCAGATAGGGAAAACTAAAAATTCTGAACATTGAGTTTATAGAACAGTGAAGTTTGATGAAGGAAGAGGACTTTTCTCCTTTTGAACCGGAGTAACACTTGGGTACCTGGTGCATGTGCTCGGGGTTGATGTTCAACCACTACCATTTGTACTCTGTTCCCCACTTGTCTCTATGGCTTTTCCTCAACTTCGAGCCTATCTGTACCACTGTCCTGGGCATCAGAATAGGGAGAATAGTCCTATGTAGAGATGATGCCATACAGTGACACAAAAGGAACTTTCCAGAATAGTCCAGTAAAGAGTGGCCTCGGGACCAGTCAGCAACATTACAAAGAGAGAAATTTGGCACAATTTATTAAAGACCCTTCCTAAATAATGACAAAAGGCGGGGGGGGGGGCATCCTCAGAAAGCAGTATTAGGCATGTGCCCTTTTGCAGAAAATTAGTGACCATACAACAAGTGCATGTAGAGCCTTCCTCGGGCTGTAGAGCATTCAACTGGATGACTTCTAACCTGCCTGCCTCCTCTGATTCTGTGATTGATCATTGAGAAATTTAGTTTACATAAGTATTCTAGTGAGACCAACTGCAAGAAGACTCCGAGGCACCAAGAAATCAAATTGATAATGTTTTTCTCCAACTGGCTGAGCTTCAAGAGAAGCAACAAAGCATGGCATAAAAGGAAACTGCAGAGGCACCTGGCTGGCTCAGTGGGGTGGAGTGAGCAACTCCTGATCTCGGGGTTGTGAGTTCAAGCCTCACGCTGGGTACAGAGTTTACATAAAAATAAAAAAGGAAACTGCATACAGTCCTTACAGCCCAATTAGTGATTACCTCTGTTCTTTCAGGGGCGATGAGTTGTGGAAGGCGCTAACATACAGAATCAGATTATCAAATCACACTCCTACAAATCAGAGCGATCTTCTTACCTAGTACCAAGCTTTACTAAATAATTACAAGGATACAGGCAATCTAAAGGCTCAGCTGAAACAAAAAGGTCTGGGTTTTCAAGGGCAGCTTCCCACATCAGAAATGCACCTGTGGCCCAGAGTAGATGAGGTATCGACATGAGGTCTGTGGGATCCCACACACAAAGGGGAGCCTTGCAGTCACAAGACGTCTCCATTGTATGCCTCAAGGAGTTGTATAGCTTCCATGACCTCCTCCAGGAAGCGAGCCATACCTCAAAGATCCTGGATTCTATTTACCACAGGTAATCCTTAGCCCCAGACATTCTCTGACGAGCATTTCAGAGACAAGGTGTCTTATGCCTAGCAAGAGTGTTCATCTCTTTACCTAGAGTCTCCTTCCCTCCTTTGTTCCACCACCCCAGAAATGCAGGCTTCCACAGGAAGTGAATGGATTGCAGGCCTCAGTTCTTTCCTTCCACTGAGTTGTCCTCATTCCGGATCCTTACAAGAGATAGAGACAAACTTATATATTGCGAAGTTTCTCTGAAAGTATAGGCCACCATGATGATTCATGAAAATGAAGCTTTCTAATTAAAGTTTAGTCAGCAGTTCTAGGCAGTGCGGGTGGATTTTTGCTTCTCTCTTTATTCTGCTTGCACACTATTCACGTGCACAGCCTCCCAGAGTCATGACTGGGAGAGTGGAGAAAGATCACTTTAAATCTGTAATATCTGGGGAGAAAAAATTGTATCTTCCCCCGACACACTCCAGAGATTCTGATATGTATGTATATCTGGATCAAATAATTGAGCACTCTGATAATTAGATGAAAAATGCTCATTCACTGAGGTTTTTGTTTTTTTTTCTTAATGAGGCTTTGAGATAGGACTTTTCTTCAGGCTAAAGACATATAAGTGGCTCTCTTAGTACAGTGTATCCAAAGTAGTCCATACTGTAAGTATAAGCTATGTCCAATTTACCTAATTTAAACATACCCACTATTCTAATGTTCATATCTAGATACACGAATAGGCTGTTCCTAAACCTTTGACTAAACTTAACAATAATAATAATATTGTAATAATAATGATTTACCTTTTGTAGCATGGTTCAGAGTTTACAAAACACTTTCACTTTTGTCTCTGCCATTTCAGGGGGCCACATAGCCTTCAAACCCTGATTTGAGCCAGGAAAGGGCCAAGTTAAGAACCCCTAACTTAAACAGAAACTTAACTGTAGGCTTCGTAGGCCCAGGCAAAGAGTATATGACCATAGCCCCTTTTGTGTGCATCTGCAAAGTAAGAAAAATTGACCGGAGTACTAAGGACAGTATGAGCTAAGTTCTCTGCTTTAGAACCCAAGTATGGGGAGACAATGATAAGTATAGAAACAGAGTATGGGGTTGGATTTTTTCTCCTACCTTGCATTTAAAAAATGGAACCTTCTGATCGATTGTAGTTCATGAAGTAATGCACATGTCAAGGAGAGGGACATTCATGTGAGTTTTGATGATAGTGTACTTGAGAGGGAACTTGATGGAAATGCCTCTTAGTTGTATATCAGGAGTGGGGATTTTTTGTTGTTGTTGTCACAAGGATACATACAAGGGCACTTGCAAGTACTGGTAAATTTCATTTTTATGTAAAGTGTGAAGAATAGAAGATCTGGAAAGATAAAAATTCAATACATACAATAAATAACATTGCATATCTTGCATTTCTATGTCATGCCTGTTTGGAAGGAAAATGGGAAAATGAAAAAGGAGGGGGATCATAGGAAAAAGAGAAAGATACGAAGGGAGTAAAATATAGAGGAAGAGAGGATAAGAAGACACTCAACAGGGAGAAATAGAATTAGAGGAAGAAGAACCTAGAATTAAGGAACAGAGGGAAGTCAAAGCAAGCTGTGAAGTAATACCGAATACACGTCCTTACTCTGGTCACACCCTGTTGCTAGTTGACCCTGTTAGCACTTTTTAAGGACTGTTCTTTATAATGCTGACCCCTCCTGTGTTTTTCCCCTGGACCTTTTGGGGAGCTGCTGCAGACCCCCGCTGGCCCCGTGATGAGTCTGACTTCCCAGGATTTCAGCCCAGAACAACTCTGCTTTGTTAAGAGATGCCCCAGCTAAAACTCCGTTAGGATACAAAAAGAGATTGTACACATAAAGAGGTTCTTTCCTCTTGTTTGTCCTTAAAGCTAAATGGAAATAAGGCAGAGAGCCAGCCTCTGCTGGCAGATAAAAGGCTCCCCATTCCTTTAGTCAGAATCCATGGTGCACCTCCAAGCACTGTTCACTTAATAGCAATCCACTGTAACTAAGTAGAATTAACCGAGTGTCAGAGACTCGCTCCCCCCCCCCCGCCCCGCCCCATGTTTTTAGCTTGAATTTTTCTTTTGCCGAGCTATTTTACTTATGAACTGTGAAATTATTTTGGTTTGGTTATCTTAGAAAATACAGAACACAATATTTCTTCATGAAGCTTATAAACTCATGGGTCTGCCAACTTTTTCATTATTAAGCCTCACATTTCACCAGACTTGTCTGCTCAAATGAGAAGTGTCCATGGGCAGTGAGTATGAAGATGGGAGTTACAAACTAGGGACACTGTATATTAAGTTTTAAAAATAAAAAATTTTTATTACAGTTTTAGATTTCTTTTGTTTTTCTACAGTCATTACATGAGACAGATACTGGAAGCTCTACGCTATTGTCATGATAATAACATAATTCACAGGGATGTGAAGGTAAGTCATTTTTATCACTAACTTTTTTTTTTTATTTCTTTTCAGAGTAACAGTATTCATGTTTTTGCACCACACCCGGTGCTCCATGTAATCCGTGCCCTCCCTAATACCCACCACCTGGTTCCCCCCAACCTCCCACCGCCCGCTGCTTCAAACCCCTCAGGTTGTTTTTCAGAGTCCATAGTCTCATGGTTCACCTCCCCTTCCAACTTCCCTCAACTCCCTTCTCCTCTCCATCTCCCCATGTCCTCCATGTTATTTGTTATGCTCTACAAATAAGTGAAACCATATTTTATCACTAACTTTAATGTTTATGAAGAGAAACTGATAAAAGTGATAATGATCAGAAGTGTTTCTTTAATATTCTTATAGAGAGCACCTTAAGGTTAATTTTACTTCCAAATTAACATTTATTTAACTACTTTATTTTTTTAACTACTTCATATTTGAAGAGTCATACTCATTCTTAACAGGAACACTTTTATCATTTCAGTTTCCTTATTCTTATTAAAATGTACATGTATTCTAAAATTGTTATTCCTCTTTTGCCATTATGTGTTTAAGAGAGAAATGAAAAATCCAACAAATAGGAAGAACCAAATAATAATCCTATCCTAAGTTAATTGGGGGGGGGGAATTGGTTTATATTGGTTATTTGGTTTATATAGTAAAAGTTAATTATATGCTTATATTTTCATAATGTTGCATACATAATAATCAGCATTTTTTGCACATAGTTCTTTAACATAGTCTGAAATCATAAATAAAAATGTAATACAGTTTTGCACCCTTAGGAATATGCCTACTACCATTATTCAGTCTTTCTGCCTATTTCTTCCCAGTATTAAGTTCATGAGAACTGTCAGCTCCTGGCTCATAATGGTGTCAGGCAGAACATGGAGGCAGACCAGAAAGTGAAACAGTGGGCCTTCCTCCTGATGCCCAGCCCCTTCCAAGGCCTCCAATAGCTAAGAACCCCTGGGGTCTCCCTAGCCCTATTGTCCCCTTTCTGTCTCTGGTATTTTGTCACTGGCCTCTCTCTAACACACAGCATCTACAGACATGGGGCTCTCCTTCCCTCAAAACGTATTATCAGAGGCCTGGCCTCTTCACTATATTTTAATGGTTAAGAAATTTAGTAGAGTTTAGTTAAGTTTTCTAGAACGTTTGGGAAATTTTAACTAAATTATTGTGGTTATAAGCTGAGATAAAACCATAAGGGAAGGAAGGGAAATCTGAAGAGAGAGAATCAGAGAGGGAGACGAATCATTAAATAAACTGAGGGTTTCAGAGGGGCGGGGGAATGGGGAAATGGAGTAACTGGGTAATGGGTACTAAGGAAGGCATGTGTTGTGATGAGAATTGGGTGTTACATGCAAGTTATGAATCGTTGAACACTACATCAGAAACTAATGTACTATACAATGGCTAACTGAATGTAAATAATAATAATAATAATAAATAAGCTGAGTAAAGCATGAGCAATTCCAAAACAGTCTAGTGGAATGTTACCATAGCAAATGAAAAACAAAATCATTGGAGAAATGTACAGAATACACTTTAGTTGTAAAAATCTTACTCTTTACAAATGTGATAGGAAAAGGAGAGTCTTATTATCAGTACTCAGCACTGAAGAACCCAATGGATACGTAGCACTTTTATAAAAAAGTATTTTTCAGTTACACAAATAAAGAGAATAACAAGTGTAAAAAAGTTAAAGGAGGGAAATTGTCAATGATAGTAACAGGCTGTCTTACTCTTCTACATTTAATTAATAGAAGAAAATGCAGATATAAACAGTAAAGTATATCTCCTCATATATATCATAAAATAGATGATAAAAATGACACTTTGAAAACATAAAATGTATAAACAGATTTTTAGTTCATATAATAGCACTGCTTTAGAAACACTTTTGCTCAAGAGACAGTTTTTGAATTCTGTTCTTGAAGAGTATATGAACATCATATAGTAAGTAATGACTGACAACATACTGTACTGTAATACTTTCAATAATAGTAATAATAATAGACAAAACCAAAAGACAACTGACAGAATGGGAGAAGATATTCAGAAATGACATATCAGATAAGGGGCTAGTGTCCAAAATCTGTAAAGAACTTATCAAACTTAAAGAACAAATAATCCAATCAAGAAATGGGCTGAGGATATGAACAGATATTTCTGCAAAGAAGACATCCAGATGGCCAACAGACACATGAAAAAGTGCTCCACATCACTCGGCATCAGGGAAATACAAATCAAAACCACAGTGAGATACCACCTCACACCAGTCAGAATGGCTAAAATTAACAAGTCAGGAAATGACAGATGCTGGCGAGGATGTGGAGAAAGGGGAACCCTCCTATACTGTTGGTGGGAATGCAAGCTGGTACAACCACTCTGGAAAACAGCATGGAGGTTCCTCAAAATGTTGAAAATAGAACTGCCCTATGACCCAGCAATTGCACTATTGGGTATTTACCCTAAAGATACAAACATAGTGATCCAAAAGGGCACGTGCACCCAAATGTTTATAGCAGCAATGTCCATAATAGCCAAACTATGGAAAGAACCTAGATGTCCATCAACAGATGAATGGATAAAGAAGAAGTGGTATATATATACAGTGGAATACTATGCAGCCATCAAAAGAAATGAAATCTTGCCATTTGCGACAACGTGGATGGAACTAGAGGATATTATGTTTAGTGAAATAAGTCAATCGAAGAAAGACAACTATCATATGATCTCCCTGATGTGAGAAAGTGGAGATGCAACGTGGGGGGTTGGGAGGTAGGAAAAGAATAAAGGAAACAAAATGGATGGGGGGAGAGAAACCATAAAAGACTCTTAATCTCAACAACTGAGGGTTGCTGGGGGGAGGGAGATAGGGAGAGGGTGGTGGGGTTATAGACATTGGGGAGGGTATGTGCTATGGTGAGTGCTATGAAGTGTGTAAACCTGGCGATTCATAGGCCTGTACACTTGGGGCTAATAATAGATTATATGTTTATAAAAAAATATAAAATATTTAAAAAATAAAAATACAGTCAGCTTTTGATTAGTCATGGTATTTGATACGATCATCCAAAACCAAATAAAATCCCGAAGTAGCTATATTTGAATATTGTGCTTCAGCTTCTTATTTACCTTCTGATCGATGTATTCAACAAATATTTGAGTGTGTACTTGATGCACAATGCTGTGCTTGGAACCCTAGAGATATTATGATGGTCTCAGTAGGGAGATGAGGCAGTGTATCTGTTACCGACAGCTGCAGATCAACACATAACTGAACTTGGGGACTTCAGACAACAACTGCTTTTTATTTGCTTACAATTCTATAATTTTGGGCAGAGCTTGATGGGGACGGCTCGATTCTGTTGATAGAATATGGGCTGAGGCAGCATGGCTAGTACCCACATGGGCTTCAGTCTTGTGGCATGTCCACTGAAATGACCAGAACAGCTAGGAGCTTGCTGGGCCCTTTTTGTAGTCTCTCATTCAGGGTATTCCTCCCTCCCTCCTTCTTCCCTCTCTTTCTGTCTTCATGGGGCCCCGTCTCCAGCAGGACGGTGTCTCAGGGCTCCAAACAAGCAAAGGTGGAAATTGCCAGGTCTCTTGACACCTAGGCCGGAAGTTGACAGTGTCGTGTTCTCTGCATTATGTTGGTCAATAGATTACAAGACTAGCGTGGATTCAAGAGGAGGAAAAATAGATTGTGTCTTCTGGTTGGAGGGGCAACATTAGGAATTTATCTGTGGCCATCTTTACAGACAAACAAAACAAATAATTATTGTCCAAGGTAGAGGGTGGGAAATAACATTAAAAGACAGAGCCCGAGAAACTTCACAGAGGTCATGTTTGAGCCTGGTCTTGAGTCATAGGGAAGTTACATGAAGACAAGAGGCTTTTCAAGGAAAGGCTCAGAATTAGTTTTGCATGAGATTTTATTAGTTTATTATCCCTAAGGCACATGCCAAATAAGTTTGAGGAAGCACCCAGAAACATGTTGAGGAAGTGAAGATAGAAGTAATTCTGAAACTGCAAATAAGAAACCACCTGAAAAGGTACCATCATCCAGTTGGCAAGTGCACTCAACAGAGAGCACACACTAATGTTGACATTCGTTATATTTCAGTGCCTGAAATCTATATGTTTTATATGGGTAAATGGAATACTCACATTTAGCTAATCAGTAATTATGAATTTGGGTAAATTTTTATTAAGACATTCATCCAAAACTATGTATCAAGTGCTTTCGGGGGAAGGGGGTGAGGCAGTCGTCTAAGAACCAGAGCTCTATTAATGAACAAAACAGTGTCACTGCCTCCGTGGAATAAGCTGGCTTTCTAATTCAGGGAGACCAACGCTAACCAAAGCATAAATAAGTCAACTACATAATAGGTTAAGATGTGAAAGGGACTGCAGGGGAAACAGAGTGGCCAAAGGGTACGGACTGCTTAGAGAAGGGGTTGCAGTTTTAAACAGGGTGGTCAGAGAAAACCACATTGAAAAGATGACATCTGAGCAAGTACTCACAGGAGGAGAGAAGGTGGGCTGACTGATACGCAAAGGAAGAACGGGCTGGGGAGAAGGAAGAGCTAGTGTGAAGGCACTAAAGCAGGAGCATAACAGACTTAATTGCAGAATAGCAAGGAGGCCAGTGGGGCTGGGGTGAATTGAGCCGTAAGGAGAGTGGATAGGTAGATGAGATTAGAGAGGAAAGGAGGGGAGGGGTTTGACTTCTACTCTGAGAGAAATGGGGATTCCCCGGAGGGTTTTGAACACACTGTGATCTGACTTTCTACAGTAACAGCAGTACATTGCTTTGTTGATGATACATTGAACTAGGGGCTTACAGGTGGAAGCAGGGAAACAGAAGATGGTCCTGCCTAGCTGGTCTCTAGTGGTAGCAATGTAGATTCCAGCTATATTCTGAAGGTTGGGTCAACAGGGTTTGCTAATATAACTTTAGTAACTCAGGTAACCCAAAGTAGTTTTATTCAGGACCTTGCCACAGGAGTTTTCCAATGTTGTGGTCATTATAAAACTTCAGTAACAGTACATCTCACATGGCCAATAATTTCAAATTTCTATTTGACGTGTTGTTAATGTTGGCTAATAAAGCAGCCTGTTAGCTTTTCATCACGTTCAGATAGCCTATATTCAGTGACTGGCCTGTGTGTAGATTTCTGTATAGGTTTTGGTTTCTGTAGTTTGTTTTTGTCAAAGTTTTCTTCCCTTACGCTTAACTGAAGAAAATACAAAAACATTGCCATGTTGTATTCCTTTTAGAAGAATTTACTTAATCATCTCTTTCATCCTGCCAAGAATATTCTCATGTTCTCTCCCTTTCCTTCTCTCTCATAACCTGTGCACCGATCCCAAAGTATTAGATTTTTCCAGAGGTCCTGGCATTTTATTAATTAGTAATGTTTTTTCTTAACTTGATAGGCATTTCTTTTTGAAATCATTATAATTGAGTCTAAAAATGTTTGGTCATATCAAAGTTAGATTTGGATATATGGTACCTCATGACCTGCAGCAGGAACTTGCTTTGGAGAAGCATAAATTGCATAAAAGGCAATTGTGTAACACTTTGAAATTCAGGGAAGCATATCTTCATAGTACAGGTTTCTCCCAACTCCCATGTGTCCCACACTAGTGACATTTTGAGTCAGGTACTTTCTTGTGGGAGGCTGTCCTGTGTATTACTGCCTCTACTCACTACATAGCAATAGTATTTCCCCTTAGTTGTGACAATCAGAAATGTCTCCAGTCATTGCCAAATGTCCCCTGGGGCACAAACGTCTCCCCTGGTTAAGACCCACTGTATAATACTACATTGTTCCTGCTTCACCTCCCCACAGGCATTAATTAAGGCATGCGTGTCTTTTTTCTGTCCTCTTCCCTTTTATTCCTCATTTTCTTGTGAGAGGATACGAAAACTTTCATTATGTTTCACATCTTTCTCATTTCTTCTCTCACCCCGAAATTAAAAGAACTCTAGAAAGAAATAGTACAGTTGCCAAGGTAAATGCAAAGCCTGGCTCCTTGCCTGCCTTCATTGGCTCTATTAAGCATTAAGAGTCACTGGGTTTTTCTTGTTGCCCCCCATCTCCCGGAGACAGCTTTACCCTATGTCACCTGGGCGTGGAGAGACGAAGCATTCTTAGACCTTTCTGTGGCTCTGACCTACTGACATCCAGTTTTAATAGCTGAAGTTGAAGTTACACCGCTTCTCTAAATGCAGATGGCCATGCGCACAGTTACTTTCTGTTCCGAGTAGGACCTGTGCCCAGGAGGTTTGGGGGCTTGGTGTCGAGTTCTCAGAACTGTGCAAAACCCCAGAGCCAGACAGTCATAGACACTCAGCCAAAAGCCTCCACCCAAGCTTTTCTGCCTGCGCTTCCTTGAAATGGTTTTCCTCCTAAGTGGTGAACACGCCTGGCTGCTTTTTGGTCCCCTTCTGTTCTCAGTTCCCCTTTCACCTGCAGAGGGCCAGACTTGATAAACAGGTGTTCATCACATTACACTAGTTGCTATGGCATATGGATATCATACAGTATTTCTTCCCCTATTGCGCTTGGTTGCTGACATTTCTTCTATGTCTCTTACTGCAACTTCCCAGAAGTCCCTCATATTGTATCAAGAAATTGAAATTCTCATTAAAATGAAAACGTGGGGGGGGGGTTTATTCTTTATTATAAGATGTACACTGATTCATCCTCTGCATTACTTTAGCAAGATTGAACATAATGCATGGTTAGCTTGAATGTGGGATTTTAATAATTCTACTTAGAAAAACGTCATGAATTATAAGATCTAAAATTTGTCTTGTGTTTCTAACTGCCACGCTTCTCTTCTCCCACCCCACCCTTCCAAAAAGAAATCATCTCCTTGATTTAGAAAGAAAAGAATGAGGAGGAGCGCCGGCCTGACATGGTCAGGGGAGCATGCAGCTCTTGATCTTGAGGTCATGAGTTCAAGCCCTGTGTTGGGAGTAGAGATTACTTAAAAAAAAAAAAAAAAAAAAAAAGAATGTCTGTGTCTTTTGTTTATTAGATGTGAATTCTTTAACCGCTGCTGTCCTTGTGAGCCAGGGCAGCGAGCACGTATGATATGGCCAAAGAATTTTCTCCTGTCAGGTAGAAAACCTTTCTAGCTGTAGTTAACTCTTCCCACCAGTATCAATTCAATTTGAATTTGGGGGCAGTCAGAGGAAGATCCATGGCATTAGGCAGTAGGGTTGAAATGCTTAGCAAATTACCAGTGTCCCTCTGTGATGCTTTTGCAGTTTGCCAAGCCAGATTTCCTTTCAGCTTGTCTTCTTCCCATATTTGTTCCTGACAACCCCCACTCTGCAGCCCGCAAGGCCAGGGATGGGCTGGGAGAGTCCTTACCAAATAAAGAAGATTGACATCTTCCCTCCCACCCTGCAGGAAATAGAAGCTCTTCCAGGTTGAGTAGTCTATCCATAAGTTTGCTCATCAATTCTTTTTTTTTTTAAGATTTTATTTATTTATTTGACAGAGAGAGAGGTCACAAGTAGGCAGAAAGACAGGCAAAGAGAGAGGGAGAAGCAGGGTCCCACTGAGCAGAGAGCCTGATGCAGGCCTTGATCCCAGGACCCTGAAATCATGACCTGAGCGGAAGGCAGCGGCTTAACCCACTGAGCCACCCAGGCACCCTGATCATCTCTTCTTAATGGTTGTATTCCCAATGAGTAGTTTGAAAGCCACCTTAATGGGAGTGTGTTTGTGGAAAGGATAAAAGGAAAAACAGGGGCACCTGGGTGGCTCAGTGGGTTAAAGCCTCTGCCTTTGGCTCAGGTCATGATCTCAGGGTCCTGGGATTGAGCCCCACATCAGGCTCTCTGCTCAGCGGGGAGCCTGCTTCCTCCTCTCTCTGCCTGCCTCTCTGCCTACTGACAGGTAGATCTCTGTCTGTCAATTAAATAAATAAAATCTTTTTTTAAAAAAAGGGAAAACAAATACTTGTGCCTGTTTTCTGTAGTGAAGCTTGTTTGGCCAACAGGCTGACATTTGGGGCTCCTACAATTTTGTTTGGCTGTAACCCACGCATTAAAAATCTTGTTTTTCTCAAACAAATGGTTGCCAGAGGGCAGGGGAGTGAAGGAATGGGTGAAACAGGTGAAGGGGGTTAAGAGGCACAAACTTCCAGTTGTTATAAAAGAAACTAGTCATGGAGATGGGAAGTGCAATGTAGGGAATACAGCCAATAATATTGTAGTAATGTTATACGGTCACAGATGGTGGCTACACTTACCGTGATGAGCACTGAATAATGTATAGAATTGTCGAATCAACTATGTTGTGCACCTGAAACTAATCTAACATACAACATGACATAGTGTGTCAAATATTACAATGAAAGTTTTTTGAGCACAGTTTTTCTGAAATCCACACTTTAAAGGTAGAGTAATTTAGAAAGTAGTATTTCCTCTAAAATATTTACCACGACATTAAATGGTCAATTTGTTGATTACACAAAAAAACTCTACATGTTTTACAATTACCTGTTCAGGAAAGTATCGGTGGTGTGAAGATGAGCATGGTGATAATAAGCTCAGGACAGAGAATTAAAATGGGAATTTTCTATCAGAATGAGTAACTTAAAGAGAAATTGCATACCTCTTTTCCTCTTCTTTAAATGTAGGAAACTCTACTTTGATAATATTTCATATCTTTTACTTAAAATTGTGGCAAGGCAAAGTGAGGTTTTAATAATGATCTTTAGAGGAGGTATACATATAGACAGATCCACACACACACACACACACACATCCATATATACATATGATGAGATTTAATACTGTATCACTTATGTAAAATGAAAGCAATGATTGGACACCTCTGCTTACAGCCAGCACTTAGGGAATCAACCTAGAGTTCTCAGGTCTGCCTTTGTGTCTGCAAATTAATCTGCCAGAGATCAAATCACTGCTATAAAAGAATAGATGTACCCTGTAAACATTTGAAGCCAACATGCATTTTTTTTCATCTGTTTTTCTGAACATTTTCTTCTCTCAGTTAAGCATTGCACTAAAAGGGGGGGGATATTTCCTGTTTGTTTTCTATTCTTTTTTAATGAAAATTATGCAGATGTGTTAGAAAAACCTCTGTTGACATTGAACACATGGCTCTTGGGGAATCTGTACAAGTGTATTGTTTCTACATTTTTAATTCAGGAACAAAACATGCTATGAGATTAAAGGCTTGGAAGTGCTATGTGAACTTATTTTACACTTCATTCTGAGCACCGAAGAAATGACCACGAAGTGAATAAATGAGTCTGAGCAGTCTCTGAGGAAGTAAAAGGTTACCATTAACATTTATTCAACTTCAGTTTCATTTAACTGTTTTTGTCTGGCTCTTATCTGAGCAGATAATGCAAGTACTGTGGGTGTAGAAATTGAAAGCTGAGTACAGCTCAGAGGGCGCTTATGATCTTTTTGGGAAAATAAAACACATGAAAAAATGTTTTTTTAATTAGACTGTGTATAGCACAGAGTATAGTTCCCATCGTTTATCTTGCTGACGAGACTACATGAAAGAAAGAAATGACCGAGAAATGCTTACTGTTTAAATATTTATTTAGGTACTGGGGAAAATTGAGGTGACTTATCTATGCACTTCAGGTTTTTCATCAGCAAATTGGCATCCTTTGTGGTGGTGATGATTAAAATACATGCAAAGCATATAAGCAGAGTGTCTGGCACATAGCAAAAGCTTAGTGAATGACAGCTACTCAGAATAGTAACATCATCTGATTTAATAATAGTACCTATGAATTACATAGTATTTTTCCATTCTGCAAATGATGAAATTAACACTTTAAGAGGTTAAGTAGTTTACTGAGAATTCTCTGGCTAAATAAGAGCTCCAGCTAGGATCGAACCCAGGGAATCTAACTCGAGACCAATCTCTCAACAACAATACTATTATACTGCCCTTACTATTCATTCATTTATTTGCACAAAAATTAATTGGACATCTATGCATGCCAGATACCATTTGTCATTAACTACATTATTTATATTGAATACAGAGGGAAATTTACAAGATGTGATGAAGATAGGCATGTAATGACATCATATTCGCTCTTTATTTTGACCAAACTTAATCCAAATATTCAAATATATTTATAAAAACACTGGCTTAATAAATATGGGAATCAATGAATATTGCTTCTCACAGTAACATAAGCAGATGATACAAGTTAATGCCTTTATAAAACCTTGGATTTTTACACTCTGCTATTCATACATCTGGATAGGACTTGAGCAACATAATTTCTGATTCACTTTTTTTCTTTTACTCATTTTTAAAGTTACCAAAAAACACTACCCATAGATGAGCCCTTACACTGCAACTACTAGAAAGCAGAAAACCATTTGCTGCTTTATCCTGCAGTCATGACCTGTTGTGTTTTAAAGAAAAGCATACACAGTTGCATTTAAAGAGAAGATGGTCTTTTGCTTTCATATGCAGTGAGATCCTTTTAATATGTTTGACTTTTGCCTCTGAGAGGCTCTGCCAACTCAACTTGCAGTATTAGTAGAGCTGTAAAATGAATTTTATGATTATTTCTAAAACCGAAGAGGTTTTCCTACTGCCTGCTTTCAAGCAAGCTGTGACCTGTTGATCATGTAGTTCAATATCCCTAGTAGCCATATAAACACTTTTCTGTTTGGTGGTGTTTTCTATTCAGAAGTCAACTATAGGCTTGTATATGTGGGGATTCCGATTTTGTAAAGAGATTATATAGTGTCTTTTTGAACGTTTTATCTAAAAAAAGAAATATGATCGGGTCTGTGCTACTTCTAGCTGATGCAAGACAGGTGAGGACATTTTTAATTTCAATTAAATAATTCAGTCGCTGACAGTTCTGATTTTGGTGTAGAACATAAAAAATGGGTTTAAAAATGCTGTATGGAAGGAAGCAAACTATTAGTAGAATCTGGATGACCAAAAGGTGCCTTTTCACAGAACTGTAAGTCAGATCTTTCTCCATAATGGATGTACAGGTCCTTATTTTTCTCAGATGGCTGACAAAAGAGTAATATGATGTTAGTACAACTAAAAAGGAAAATCCCATAAATGTGGTTCCAATGAGGCCCGCGGTCTGCGAGATCATGGCTCCTAGTTCCGTCTGCCGGTTATAGCACACGTTCTCCTCTCCTTCTGTAGCCTCTACAACTGAGTAGTATATGATAACTGGCATAATTATGCCTAGTACAACTCCCCATATGTAAACACACAGTTTTCTAGCAAAGTTGGGCTGGCGAAATTTTTTCAGTAAATGGCCATAAAATACTTTCTCGTAGCATGAAGTAGTCTCTTGTACTGAGTCCTTTTTCATTAAGGTAGCATAGCGGCTTATGGCAATCCAACTTAAAATTAAGAGGCTAACGAACATACTTACATGCATGGATAGAGTTCCCAAAAAATTGACCACTGTGCATTGTGCAGATCGATACTCCCATTGAGAACCTTTTAGGAAATAGATACCCATGAAAGGCATAGCACTGCACACAAGTAAGTTTGCAGTCACAAGATGTGCTAGGTAGATGTGCGTTGATGTTTTCTTGCCTATCTTTGTTAAAAATAGCCATTGAGAGAGAGAATTTCCAAAGAGACCAATGATGCAGAGGAAGGTGTAAATGATCGGCAAAGCCAGGGAAGAGATCCTGGATGGTTGAATACATGTTGAATTGTTGCTCATTTATATCAGATTTTCTTGGAATTTTGTCTTAGGAGCTAGAACAGAATGGCAGATATTTAATGTTAAAATTATAGATGGTATTTAAACTGAATAGTTTTTTAAAACCATTGGATGAAATAAAATAGTAATGTAAATGTATTGGGTAGAAAGAGAGGATATAGATGCTTTCTCACCTTTTCTAATCACGGTTGTCCAGTGGAACTACAAGTAAGACTTGATGGTGGACAGTACCTTTGTCTAAAAAATGAAATTTGATACAAATAGTTAAAGACCTGAGATTTATCATTCTTTGATTTTTTTTTCCTAGAAAGGTAATTGAACTATTTTAAAGCACATGCAAGCAATACATACTGGCCAAAGGAAAGTATTACAAAAGTATTTTGTGGCCACCCTACTACTTAAGACTTTTAATTACCACCTTAATCAACGCTTTTCAAAATGGCTTCTCTCCAGGATGAGGCTAAAGCACCCTCTGTAATCTAATACTCTTAGAATAGTGTCATTTTGCATTTCAGAAGTAAACTTAATTCTACACAAATACTCAGACAAGATCCTGAATCAAACAGAAGGCAAGTATAGTGACCAAGGATAGACATCAAAATCCCAAGGTCTTTACCAAGACATCAGAAATTTCCTATTTCAAATATTTAATGTTAAACTACCATACTTCAGTTTTTTTTTAAAGTTTACTTTAAATTCTGTGTCAAAACTGTAGTTGCTATGCTTGTTGGTTAGAGTGCCCTCATGTGTCTTTGTGTATAATTTTAGTACCTTGTGTTTTCAGAGAATATGATTTTTTTAGAAGACATTTTAATCACAGCATAAATACAGGCATGGTTTTTTGGTTTTTTATGTTTTATTTTTTGTTTTTAAGTTTATTTTTTTTTTTGTAATAATCTACACCCAACATGAGGCTCGAACCTAGGATCCCGAGATCAGGTGTCACGTGCTCTTCCGACTTAGTTAGCCAGGTGCCCCATGTCTTATTTTTAAATCTTTTTCTTTTATCTTTCTTGCATAAGATGGTACACCGGAAATGTTGAAGAGTCACATACAAACTCTCTTTCATTATTTTGTTCATTCCTTATTTCTTTAAGGTGTGAATTACAAGTTATTGGATTCAGGTCAAGTAAGAATCATGAGCTTTATTCAGAATGTGCCACATTTCTCTCTTTCTAGGTACCACATTCTCTTTCATAAAAATTTAGAGTGGAGATTCTTTAAACCTTTTTTTAAATCACATTCGGTCTTTTGATAAAAACAAAAAATGTTGCCATGGATCTACCTTCATATATGTCCCCAGCCCCTCTGAGCTCTTTCACTCTGCCCCTCTTCAGAGTCACAGTTTTAAGTTTTGCATCATGGATTACAGAAATAGGGAGGGGTTTTCCCCAAATATGCTGTTGGAATTTTTAAGTAATTTATTTTTTTGTTTTTTATTTTTTGAAATATTTTATTTATTTATTTGACAGACAGAGATCACAAGTAGGCAGAGAGGCAGGCAGAGAGAAAGGAAGGGAAGCAGGCTCCCCGCTGAGCAGGGAGCCTGATGCGGGGCTCCAGGGCTCCGGGGCAGGACCCTGAGATCATGACCTGAGCCAAAGGCAGAGGCTTTAACCCACTGAGCCACCCAAGTGCCCCTCAAGTAATTTTTTAAACCAAGCAATCCCCACACAAGGACTTTGAAAGCATGAGGGTCTGTACAGTGCCTCTAGCTTCCAGTATGGAGACCCTTTACTAATGTCTACCAGTTTCTATCATTTTATTTCTTTGCAATTTTTATTTAGAAAACAGTCCAGATGCTTCAGAGGGAGTATGTGTCTGAATGCAGTACAGCCCAGCAGATTGGAATCTGGTTGCAATTAGTGCACTGTCAGTTGTAAATATATAAAGCCTGATCCATACTGATTTAAAACCAGTCAGATAGAGAGTGAAATAAGCCAGTTATTTCCTGAGAACAATTGATTCAATCCAAGTAGATCTTTTTATAACAAATGGAGCTTCCAGGGTGCCTGGTGGCTCAGTCAGTTAAGTGTCTGCCTTCAGCTCAGGTCATGATCCTAGGGATTGAGCTCCGCATCTGGCTCCTTGCTCAGTGGGGAGCCTGCTTCTCCCTCTGCCTCTGGCCCTGTGTGTGTTCTCTCTCTCTCTCTCTTCTCGGTCAAATAAATAAATAAAATCTTATTTTTTAAAGGCAAGAAAGAAATGGAACTTCCTTTTATGGTTATAGTAAAGAAAAACACTGCCCTTGCCTTGTGTAGATAATGCGTTATATACTAAAATCTGAAAAGGTAATAGTGCTTCTGTATTCACAGATCGTATTCCCCTTGTTTCAAACTAGCCCACCTCAGACAGCATCTGCCGCTGCCTATTACTGTCACCTCGCTTTGCTATTTCACACTAGCAGATGTTTCCAAACAAAAAGGAGGGGAAAAGACTCTAATGATCAGCTATCAAAATTTAAACATTTTAGTCCTGTTAGAGTTTTTACAGAGTTAACTTTTAAGCTACAAGTAAGTGATCAGTCTTACCTGCACAAGTAGTTTACACCAATCAAGGCTCTGTTCAGGACAGGGATGCAAAATTTCAGACTTAAAATTCTCCGACCATCCAGTATCTTTCAGTTCTAGTCAGTGCGACCAGATTCTTGCATGACACCAACTACAGTGAGGGGAAAAAGGAAATTAAACAGTATTGAAGAAATTGAATAGTTATGGTAAATGTAGCAACTACCTCTCAAAAAAAACCCCTCATTTCTCTATTTCTGTGGTGGGAGGAAGTTGGTGGACAATATATATATTGTACTTCCTTATGATTATTTTATGAACCAGCTCTACCTCAAGGAGCTTTATATTAACATGCTTGGCTGAAGTTAAGTTCAAAGGTTTAGTCCCCATAGCTAGTTTCATACATCACAGTGGTAGAGGGAACCACTTCATACTCACCCAAGAAAATATTAGTATAAACTTGTCTGTAAAATCACTTGTCGATAGTTCATTTGCAGTTCATCTTTATCAAGAATAAGAGGAAACAAACCCAAAATTTTCTTACCTGTAGCGGCTTACTGAAATCAGATATCACAGAGCTGGAATAGAACTTCATGATCATCTATGGATACACACCCTTCATTTTAAGGATAAAGAAGTGAATGAGATCCAGGGCACCTGATCTGAGGGTGGCTCAGTCGGTTCAATGTCTGCCTTCTGTTCAGGTCATGATTTCAGGGTCCTGGGGTCGAGTCCCACATCAGGCTTCCTGCTTAGTGGGGAGTCTGCTTCCTCTGCCCCTCCCACCCACTAGTGCTTGCCCCCTCCTCCACAAAAATAAATAGTCTTTGTTTTTTTTTTTTTTTTTTGAAAAGGCAAGAAGTGAGACCCAGCGTAGCACACTGTAAGTAAATACAGACTGCACTCGAGTTTGGGTCCCAACTAGGTTACCAAGTGAACTAACCCATTCTACTTCCAACTGCCCTCTGAGCCCCCATTCAGATTCAGATTAGTGTCCATGGTTTGGAGCATTTCATAAAGGCTTTGGGGAATCCCAGAAAGTGCCAGAATCTGAAGACCAAATACTCCTCGGATATAATGAATAGTTACATCATGCTATAAAGAATCCAGTTTTATATATAGTATCGTGTAATGAGCCTACGAACTAGTAACTAACTGAAAGCTCAGGGTACAGCTGAGGAGCCAGACTTGCGTCACACACTACCCTCCCTTGTGTAGTGAAACCACCCGGAGGGAGTCAGAGAATGGGAACAGAAATCTAATTTCATCAAACTTGAGCACTTCAGTTATCAGTGAATCTGCATTTAAAATTAATAGAAGGACCTTGCCATTTCTCATAACCCCCAATGTGTATCTTTTTTCGTGTTGATTGCTTAAGTCCTCCCTACTGTTTGCATAATTGTTCTCTGTAAAACAAAAGTGAGAACTACTTAAGTGGTTCTGCTGCTGTTCATCTTTGTCATGCTTGCCATTATTTCATTAAGGACCGTGACTCGTCCAGGGTTGTATGGCCATGGACTGCACAGTAATTTGGCCTCTCTGGAATTCCTATTATTTTTACTTCATCAATTTCTCATGTCCCAGGAAGGAATTACTTAGAACAAAAACCCGTTTGAACTAATTTAGAGAAGAATGGAAGTGGAATGCTGTTTATAAGTGATTGAGAGATCATTTTAATATTACCACTTTGAGCCTTAAGCCCCTGTAGTCAAAAAAAGAGAGAGAGAGACCACTCTTGCCCTCCCCTACCTTTCCTCCATTGTCCCCAGACTCAGTAAATGACAGCATCACTTTCTCGTTATTCAAGTCAAAAACCTAGGAATTATCCTGCTTCCTCTCTTTCCTTCACATCTCACATCCAGTCAATTCCTGTAGCTTCTCCCACCACCACCAGTAGTAGCCACACTTAATGAAAGCTTATTATGTGCCAGGCATCCTGGTCTGTGTTTTGTCTTATTTCATCTTCACAATACACTGTGAAATAAATAGTACAAAATATATTCAATTTAAAGATGAGGAAAACAACTTCAGAAAGGTCACATAAATTGCCTAAGATCATGCAGCCATCTGTCCTCACAACATGATGAGTGGCTTACATACACACACATACACACAGCAAGTGACTCAAAACAAGACCATAGGTGCAGTATCTTTTTTGTTTGTTTGTTTAATCTAGCCTCTGAAGTCAGCATTGTCACTTCTGCAGCATTTTCTTGGTCACACAGAGCCAGCAGTGATTCAATATGAAGAGGTAGATAGCAGGAGATGGTGATCATTGGGAGCCATCTTGGAAGCTGGCTACCACAAGATGTCAGTCAACCATTGGACTAGGGAAAAGTCAAAAGTACCTCTTAAAATGACTGTCAGGCAGCTGATCATTTATCAAGCAAGAATGCCTGGATTGGTGTACATTCTGTCATTTCTTCCTGTCTCTTGATTTTTAGTGCTCTGTATTAAACAGTGCAGTTCATTTATTTTTTTTAAAGATTTTATTTATTTATGTGACAGACAGAGATCACAAGTAGGCAGAGAGGCAGGCAGAGAGAGAGGAAGGGAAGCAGGCTCCCTGCTGAGTAGAGAGCTCAACGCAGGACTCAATCCCAGGACCCCAGGACTATAACCTGAGCCGAAGGCAGAGGCTTTAACCCACTGAGCCACCCAGGCGCCCCCAGTGCAATTCATTTAATGAGTATTTATTGAAGTTCCTAGTATGTTTCTAGTGCTGTGTGGAAGTCACAGAAGTGTATTAGCCATAGGCTAACATAGGGTTTCCAGAAATTCAGGAGTGATTCCACAAGCAAGCCAAGAATTCAGATTAATAATGTGATGTGTGGGGGCACTTGGATGGCTCATTGGGTTAAGCCTCTGCCTTCAGCTCAGGTTATGATCCCAGGATCTTGAGATCAAGCCCCACATCGGGCTCTCTGCTCTGCAGGGAGCCTGCTTCCCCCTCTCTCTCTGCCTACCTGTGATCTCTCTCTCTGTCAGATAAATAAATAAAATCTTTAAAAAAATATATAGTGTGATGTGTGATAGAGAAGATGCTCTACAAGTTAGAAAGAGGAGAAAACAGTGAATCATAGTTGTTCTGGAAGGCCAAAGGAGCTAGAAGGAAAGGGAACACATGCTAAGCTATAATTCTGTGCTATGTAGGGACTGGGCAGAGCATTTTACATGTAAGAACTCGAACAATGGGTGGTAGAGGTTCCATTTCACATGGAAGGAAATTGAGTTTCAAAGAGGTTAAATTGTGTGCCCAAGGCAACACAACAAGTAAATGAACTTGAAAGCATATATTTTTTTTTTCAATCTCTTCCTCTGCTGTTGAAAGCAGAAATTACTGGCCTTTCTCAGGGGTCAGTTAGTTGTACTCAGTAGTACTTATGGTAAGTAAACTGGGGTCAAGTTTTGAATACTTTTTACTTTGTTCAAACAGGGCTTCCCATCCTATGCTCTAAGGTAGCAGAATTGACCATGGGAAAAATCAAGTCCAATTTTCTAATCATTGAAAGCTTTGAACTTTAAGCTAAGTTCTATCTCATCGATAGCAGTATAAATTCTTTTTGATTGAGGCAATTTTTGAATTCCTTAACTGAAATATAAGGAATTTTCTAATTTATGTTTTTCTAAGAACTACTACAATTGGTCGAAAAGCATAAATGTCAGAGCATACAAAATTAGCCAAAATACAACTTGTCAGGTGGAAATTTCAAGGATTACAAGTGCTGTGTACACGTGGCCCCTTGGACTTTTCTCACTCAAGCCACCGGTCTTTCTCTTTGGTTTCTCATAAATCTTTCCCATCCACACCATCTGCAAGGTTCCGCTTCTGTTATCCAAGTGCAAATGCCCTTATCCAACACTTCTAATTCTTTCCTACATCATCTGCCAAATGCTGATCCCCTGGGTGTTCTGCTCAGACCCTTATGATTTACTTCTCAAGGTGTTAAAGTAGTTCCCCCAGAATACAAGCCCTGCCTTGTGTTAAGTTTCCTGCTTTCGAGATACACGCACACGCATGTGTGTGTGTTTGTGTGTGTGTCAAGGGAATGTTTCACTCTGTTCCCAGAACCCATTTGGAGTCATTCAGTAAGAATGGTTCAGAGGGCAGGCAGGTGGTAATTTATTTTGACAGTCTGTGGTGAGCTGTATACAGCAAGGGTGCACGAGACTTCTCCTGACTTACAGGGATTATAGGGGTCAGGAGTAGGGTCCCTCACCACTTTCCATCAGAGCCAGAATGCAAAGGACACCTAAGACACATCACTCATACCTGCACCTCATTGCTCCAGCTACACAATTATTTTAGGCTGGTGTCCACACTAGCTGTGGTTCACCTTTTTGAGTACTCTTCCTGACCAGTCTGCAGTTCGGGCCATCGGGAGGCTGGTGTGCAGGCAGAGCAGATAGGCCTCACACAGTCTGTGTTTGAACAGCACATTCAAAAGATAAGTGGTTCTCCAAAAGGGGGGGCAGTGGAAGCCTTTTATCCAGTTCAGTGCATACCCGAGACAGTGGTCACCTTGAGGAGTGAAACACAGACCTTTGACTCAAAGCTGTGGTTTGTTCAAGGCTCGCTGAGCCCCCTGCTCCCTTCAGGATGTGGTGTCTAGCCACAGCCCCGTCCCCACGGCACCGCTCGCAGGCTCTTGCTGCTGCTCGAGCAGCTGTATTTCAGGCCATCCCACCCTTAATCAGGGTTTTAAGAACTTCTACTAGGAAGAGCTGATTTCTCAGTATATCGTGGGAGTATCTCCCTCAAGAACTATTTTTAAAACAGCAGAAATTATAGTCCAGAGTTTGAAAGTTTATCATCGTGCAGAAAACTGATTAGCTCCATAAGGAAGGTCCACTGACAAAACGTAGAGGGACCTACTAATCAAAGTTTCATTATGCTTCGCCTTTGGCTTTGTCTCTTCATATAGGTTTGTGTGCACCGGATAGACGTGGTCTTCTAGAATCGCATACCACAATAACACTGTAGCAGTCTCGGTGGCGGCCATAAGAACTGGAATGCCCTCTGAGGCGGCAGAGGGAAGCAGATGGGAAATAGGTTTGGGGAAGGGAAGAAACTTCAGCATTGGATTAGATGAGGCAAAAATCTTTTTGAGGACAGTCAGATTTTAAATTTCAACATCTTTGAGTCAGTTAAGTTTAATTCATATCCTGCTTCAGAACCTACCGTTTTTTTTTAAAGGTTCTTTGAAGGGCTCCTGGGTGGCTCAGTCAGTTAAGCATCTGACTTTGACTCAGGTCATGATTTGGGAGTCCTGGGGTTGAGCCCCACATTGGGATCCCTGCTCTCTTTCTTTTTCTCTCTCTCTTTCAAACCTTTTTAAAAAAGGTTCTTTGAAAAGGAAAAAGTATAAAATTTTCTGAAAATGAAACCTTTCATGATAGAATTCTAAAAATAAAAATAAAAATATTGCCCCAGGTACAAGATACATCCCTACACCTCTGCCCTGGGAAACAACACATCAGACTGCAGTGAGATTTCGAGAACCAAAAAGGCATCCTATATCCGTTCCCTGGAACCCGCAGTGTCCCTTTCTTCCCAAGACCAAGGTTTCCTGGCCAGTTTATTACCAATCATTTCCTTTGGATATCTAGATACTGTTGTGTTGAGGTTAAGTCCCCTGCTCCATGTCCTTATCAAGGGACAAAACAGGTATGTGAAGGGAAGGCGAGGGGCAGTTAAGTACCTGTCTTACTGCCTGTATCTGAGTGTCTGGGTTGATTTTTCTCTTAAGAGCCCCAAGTACTGAAGTAACAAGCTTGCCTGAGAACCACGTTTATTAGGAAGCTTATAAATGGCAGCTACTGAAGTGCTTCCTATATATATTCGATCGGTTTTTAAACCATCTCTGAGCTAAATGCCATCCTAACTACCAGTTTCTAGATGAGATTTAGGCCCACAGAAGAGAGATAACTTGCCGCTGCTAGTAGAACTGCCATAGTGTAGGGCTTAGAACTGGACCCAGGCAGTGTGACTTCAGAGCCCATATTCTTGGCTGCTGCCAGAGTCTGGTTGATGGTGTTGGGTAAGGTGACCCAGTATCCCCAGTGACAAAAAACATATCTCACTTATATACCTGTCTGCAGTTTTCAGTCTGGAAGTTTATGAACTCCTGCCATCTCCCCATTGTAGAGGTGCCTTTTTCCATCCGTAGCTGGTAAGTAATCAGAGGGTTCTATTTTGAGACTATGTATTGTTTCCCTTTCAGTCTATTGATTTTAGCAGTCACGGATGATCCTCACCTAAGTCAGTTCTTGTGCTGATGGACGCAGATAAATTAGATTTGAAGTGGTCACTTGAAGGCGGCACTCTAAACAAGTCTTGGTGTTGAGATCATTCTCAAATAGTGCCATCTGTGGCATAGCTTCTAATATTACCAGATTTTCTCTTCTTCCCTGTCCTCCATCAAAAACCAGCCTAAAATATGCTGTTTTAATAAACAACGTAAAGCAATGAGGCCAGGAAACCTAAGTCCTACGGAGTGACAACCTCTGGAAATAGCTGGTAGAGAAAACTGGAAAAGAGAAAAACCGCCACAGTTTGGTGTTCGCTGCAAAGTCTGCAGCTCGTTCTTTTGGCAGCGCTGTGGCCAGCAGAGGGCAGTGTATTACCAGCCCTGGGTAAACCTCTCCCAATGAAAGGCTGAAGTAGAAGCTGCCGGCGTTGCTCTGTTTTCCAGCCAGAAACTTAAAACCATTTAAAAGTTGTGTTTTTTTTTTTTTTTTAAGTTCTAAAAGAATGATAAACGTCATTATTTAACTAGCTGAAAAACACTTTAAACGTGAGAGAGTAACAGTAATTGTGTGGGCGAGGATTCCTTTCACGATTTCACCCCGATTTCCTTAACGATTTCATCCTAAAGATGAAAAGCCAGTACCAGTCATCTGCCTTTAATAGGATATGTCCTCTGGGGACTTTTTTGTTTTGTACCAGTGATTATCACAAGAGTTGCCTTTGTAAAACACAACTTCAATCACCTGAGCAGTAAAAAAGAAAGTCTGACATTTTAGTATGTGAAAGTTGTAGTCATATCTTCTAGTTTTATTTAGCTTTTCTCCTAATCACAGTGATTCAAGGACATAATTTCAAAAGTCAAAGAATACTGAAAGGCTTGTAGTGAAAACTTGCCTATTAATAAATGTGATTTAAAGCCTATATCAGCTAATGAAGACAGTAGAGTCCCTGTTGTGTCCCCTTTAGTCCTTCCTCAGACTCCGAAGATCCTTTCATTTAAGAAACCCCCTAACCTGTTGCCTCGTTATTCCCTTCTTTCCATCAGTGGGGAGCATATGTTTGTTGTTATCTCAGAGAACACATGGGTGGTTTAAATCTTTAATAACCCTGGGGCGCCTGGATGGCTCAGCAGGTTAAAGCCTCTGCCTTCGGCTCAGGTCATGATCCCAGGGTCCTGGGATTGAGCCCCACATCTGGCTCTCTGCTCAGCAGGGAACATGCTTCCCCCCTCTCTCTCTGCCTGCCTTTCTGCCTACTTGTAATCTCTGTCAAATAAATAAATAGATAAATCTTTTAAAAAAATCTTTAATAACCCTGCCATTCCCCACCCTGCAGTGGTTTGGAAAATAGTTGTCTCTTTCTCTCTTCCTCTCACACACAGCTTTCAAATAAAAGAATTCAAGGCGTTGTCTCTTGTTAGTGAAATCGCTCACTATTATTCATTGTTGCCTTTTTAGAAATAGTATGCACACTTTTTGTTTATATTTTATGTGCATCATTTATCTCTTCACACCCCCAGACTTGGTGGCTTAGGACAACTCTCGATTCTGCAATTTGTTCTGGGCTCAGCTGGGCAGTTCTTCTGTCATTCTTACCTGGGATCATCTGTGCAGCTATGTAGCTTCTTAGTCATCTGGCAGCATAGCTGAGACTGGGTAGTCCAAGATGGCCTCACTCTTGTGTCTGGAGCCCCAGCTGGGATGGTTATGCAGGCCGAGCGTCTGTTTCCATGTGATCTTTTTATTGGCTTTATTTCTAATGTGATGGTCTCGGCTTCTGAGAGGGCAAAACTGGAAACTGCAAGGCCTCTGAAGGTTTTGCTCAAATGTCCTGCAATGTCCACCACCTTTTATCAGTCAGAGCAAGTCACATATCTGCCCAGATTCAAGAGGTGGGCAAAAGACTCCACCTCTGAATGGGAGGAGCTGTGGAGAATTTTAATCTACCACATTTTTTAATGTGCTTGCAGTGGTAACGTTTTAACTAATTTTCTATATCTTTCCCTGGAAGTGCCTTTGCATTGGCTCTTTCCTTGGGGATTAATATAGTATGTGTACCTGGGAGTTCATGGCTTCTTGGGCAATATTTCAAAAAAGAAAAGTTGAGTTTACTTTGTGAGAGCTGCCCACTCTGTCCCACTTGGGTCCTGGAGCTGTTGTTTTGTTTTGATTATTTCTTATATTACGAAGTGCATCAAAAGTATCGTGAATCTGGGCACCTGGGTGTCTCAGTTGGTTAAGCAACTGCCTTCCACTCAGGTCATGATCCCAAAGTCCCAGGATCAAGTCCCACATCAGGCTCCCAGCTCCAAGGGGAGTCTGCTTCTCCCTCTGACCTTTTCCCCTCTCATGCTCTCTCTCACTGTCTCTCTCTCAAATAAATAAATAAAATCTTTTTTTTTTTTAAGTATCTGTTTCCAGAATAGATTCTAGCTTTTTAGTAAGACTAGAAGAAAAGTCTGTTTCTGCTAGTGTGATCCTGAAAGCTGGATAAATTCATTGACTTCTCCAATACTAAAGCCTAGAAGGACGTGGAATGACAATTAATCTAGCTCACCCTTTGGTAGCTCCCCACCACCACCACCACCAGCATGCTGGTTTGTACTCACTACTCAAGATTTCTTTATTTGCAAGATCATAAATGGAAACTATCAGAGCATGAGACCCACATTCACTTACTGAGCTGATTCCTTGCACTAGTTGCCACATATATTTGGACCTCTGCAACCGTCCCCAACACGAGCTGACCTGTGTGTTCCAATGTTTTTCAAGACTAACTGGCCACAAAGGGGAACTGAATATGAACATGCATGCAAACCTCATCAGTTCCCTTTGCAACCAGCTGAAAGTTGTTTTTAATATAGAGGAAACAGTGTTTTTCTTGTGAGTATAAACAATTTACGGCATTTCTGCTTCTGACAGGTCAGGGGACATACAAGAGAACACCGCACTAAATTGTGAGAAAGGCACTTTAAAGAGAAAGTAGGAAAACAGCAAAAGTTGAATTGAGGAAGAGAAAGAGGTGCTGCTGTGTACAGGAAAGGAACAAAGCAGAGGTGGGAGACTGGGTACTAGAAATTCTTAATAAGTAATAGAACACAAGAAGAGGCAGGAACTGTAGAAAGGAAATGTCTGTAACAGGAAAGGGCCTGTAGCAGCACTTCCAGTGGTATTAATGGAAGGCATTAAAATCTCTTGGCCCAGAAGTTTGCCATTGGATAAAATTGGAAAATATAACCCATTAGAGTGATTACTATTCCCACATGAGTTCATGCTACTGAGCCAGGTTTAGTGCCTTGTTGCCATTTCAGAATGCAGTGTGGTGACCCAGTTAGCCGCTCTGATTACTGAGCAAAACCAGGGGTCTATAAGAAAGCATAGAGACCTAAGCACCTAACATGAATGTCACAAAGCTCCTAAAAGCAATCTCTCTAGCAATAAAAATGCCTACTACGTGCTGAGCAAGAGACACAGGTCAAATTCACCACAAAAGAAGAATGAGGGAAACTGCTTGGGGACTGCCAACCATACATCAAGCAGCAGCCCCCAGACGTGCACCTGAGTTGCCCTGAGGGCATTACTGTTTTAGTATCTGAAGGCACAGCTGAACTGCAGGTGGCCCCTACTTGCCAGCCGCTGATGCAGTGAATGTTCTGCAAGATCCAAAATTTCTATTAACAGGATCTAAAGGACATCTCATCCAAACTTTATTAAATGCTGAAAATACTTGGCTACCTTCCCAGCCTGCTGGGGATCCATACTATATTGAAATGCTTCGATTAACAAGTAAGTCACCAGCTCTCTATTTCATTTGAGATCTGTAATTATTAGACACCCTCTCTCATGATCTGGTGAGATGTGCCTCTTGCAACTCCCATCCTTCACCGATCCTTTTAGCTTGCTCTCTGGAACTACACACACACATTTTTGCTGTAATATCTTTCCTTCTGTCTTTTGCTGTAAGGCTACGTAATCTCATTCTCCCAACTCTTCCTGGTATCCTGCAAGGTACCCTCACTGTCCTCTTCTGCTTATTCAACTTCCAAAGCATGGCTCTGATGAGCCCATGATCGGTCTGTTACCGCTCTTGTCCTGGGCAGTGCTCTTATTCATGAAAGCTGAAGTTGAATTACCCTTCATGAGTTACTCCCCGCCTCCCTCCCACCTCGCTTGCTTCCAGACCAGCTTCCACTGCCTCTCTTCCTAGTTCCAATGTTTACCTTCAGCTTATGGCCATTCCATTTTGACATTTGAGTATTTGGATAACATATATTGAATGTTTCTTCCTGGCCAGGTATATATTTATTAGCTTGTTTAGTCCTCATAACAACACTATGAGTTAGGTACTCCTAACTCTTATTAAATAATCTCTCAGTAGAAGGAAGAATAGAAGGAAGTAAGGAAAAACAGGAGAAGTCATTTTCTCATAGAAAAAAAAAATAAAAAGTAGAAGGAAGAGTAGAAGGAAGCAATTTCTCAGTAGAAGGAAGAGAGCTTGTCCAAGGTTATATAGTAAGTGGTAGAGCCAGACACTGAACTCGGCAAGGGCTGCCCTTCTAACCTGGCTGGTACGCTGACTCTCAGTTCTGTTATTTAATAATGTTTACTGTCATTGGGCCAAGAAGACCTATTGGATCCAGCCCACCATGATCCCCACTATGGCCTAACTGTGATGGGAGGGAGATACTGTTCCAATGCTCAAGACTCTTTTCCTGGTCCAAGAGATGTTCTGTGCTTTCAAATCATCTGCACGTCTGTTCTCAGGAGTTTGAATTTTGTAGTATAAGGAAACATTTCTGTGTTCTCAGGGAATGTCTCATCTGGACTCCATTTATGAAATGCCAAGCTAATCATAATTCTCTCTGCAAACTCTTTAGCATGGTCTTTTAGAGCTGTATATCAAAAGGCCAGGGTTTATCTACATTTTTTCCTAGAAAGTTTCTTTAAAGCGAAAGAGAAAACATCTTACTTTGTGGTGTCTGGCAAAAGAAACCATAAGGAAAGGAGAAAGTAAGGCCCACACTGATAGAAGTGATTAACAACCCATAAAAACACCCAAAGATTAGTATCCAGAATACGTGGTATTTCAACAGTTTGAAAGAAATGAGTAAAGAAGCAGCAACTAATTAAGGGGGAAACGGAGTGGGGGGAGAGGTCCCGATACAAACAGGCCATTTACCCAAGAAGAAACCTGAATGGGGCAGGGGGGACAAAACATGAGCCAATGCTCCACTTCAATTGTAATCAGGGAAGCACAAATTAAAGCCACAGGGAGATGCCATTCACACCTACTAGATGGACTAAAGTTAGTAAAAATGACAAAACCAAGTATTGGGAAACAACTCATGTCTCACTAGACTCGTGTCCTGAGTCCTGTCTCTCACTAGTTGGGAGAAGTATATACATCGATAAAATCACTTTGGAGAGCAATTTGTCACAACAGAGATCAGTTGCGAATGTGCATACCCTATGAGCAAGCATTTCTACTTCTAGGAGTCAGCCATGGAGAAATTTCACGCATGTGCCCAGGGCATACAGGAGACCATGGTTTCTAATAGTAAAAAAGTGGAAACCACCTAAGGGCCCACTGTCAGGTGAAATGGAGAATTGAGCTATTTTTTGTTCCCACAGTGAAACCCTGTGTATCAGTGTAGTGAGTGAGGAGACTTACATATATCAGCACAAACAGAAATTGAGTGAAAAAGTTACAAAAAGGTACAGTAGTAAGATATTCATTGTGTCCATTTTAAAAAACAAAAACTAATACCTATCGTTATATATAGCTGTGTTATAAAAGAAGAAAAACGCGCATCAGAATGACAATACTAACTTGGGGAAAGAGGATACCTCAGGATGAGCTTTAGTGAAGCTAGCTTTGGGGGTTATGTCTGGGTACAAGAGAACAGTGAAGCAAATAGGGCCAAAAGTTAACATCTGTTCAGTTTGGGTGATGGGTGCTTGCTGCTCGCTATGTTGTGTCTTCCCCCTTTTTTGGGTGCTTGAAATGTTTTAGAACTAAAGAAAGATGATACGTGGAATGAACCCACCAGAACAGAACTGTGTAGAAGTTGACTATGGACCCTTCAGTAACTGTATGACTTCCTAAAGCAAAAAGAGATTCTCTGCCTCATCCACACCTGTACTCAAACCATAATTAGAAAGTTCTTCCAGATCTCATCTTAGGATGGTTCTTGATGCCTTTCTTTGGCTAGAAGCAAAATTAAGGGTGAGTGCTCTAAACCTTTATTCGAGACCCCCCCCCCCCAGTTCCACCTATAGACTCTTGTACTAGAATACTGTCCGTGTTTCAGGCAGGGCTTTCCCAGAGTGGGCAAATGTGCCACAGCTAGAGAACCAGCCTTTAAGATGTTGGGTTTTTGACTGCACACAATTTGGATGAGTGGTAAACAGATTTTTTTGTCCCAAATACATGTTATTACCAATTTTGGGTTTGGGTTTTTGGTTTTTGTTTTTTTTAAGACATCTCAGTAGTTAACCATGGGCTTGGGCAGACGGAAATGAAAACAAAAAGCATTATCTTAGCAGAGTCAGTTTCCGTAGAGTCAAAGCCTACTAACTCACATCCCCTATAAAAAAGGCAGCTCTCCTGACACCACTTGCAGTGTAGTTTAAGTGACGATCATGTGTGTCCAGCGCCTAGCAGCGTAAAAGGTACATACAAATAACTCCAACTTTGCTGCTCATTTTCTTGCATGTGAACTTGAAAGGGGGGAAATAAGAGGCATAGCAGAAGTTTAGGACAAACCTAGCACTTCCTTTCCAGCTCTGAGTCTGTTACCATCCCCCAGCCAGCGCTGGTGTCTGTCTGCAAACCAGACTGAACCGACGTACTGCCGCAGCCACATACCGTAGTGTGTGCTCACCGGGGCCGCGTCGCTGTGAAAAAAGACGTGGCCTCAGCCAGCGTGAGAGCATGCCTTAGTTTCTGTCTCAGCTGACACAATTCCGATTACATTCTGGGTTTTGAATACTTTATTCTGATGAAAAAATAGAAGTTTCTTGGCAAGTTATGGTGTCTGTTGGTACCTGACCTAAAAGGCTCTCCTTGTTAGATGTCACAACTGTTGTGAACGTTTTTGCCACTCTGAGCTTTTGCGTTTATGTTTGTGGTTTTTGACCAAAAAATAAGCTATGCATTCTCCCTATGATTTCTGCTGTTTGATTAATAGGAAGTTCTTTCCCAATCACTTATTTTTAAATCTTTTCATGGTTCCATTATTTACACGCAACAATCTATATATAATCTTAATAATGTTTTGTGTGTGACATGAGGTAAGGCTATAAACTGACTTTTTGATTAATAAGCATGGCACTTTTTATTAATCCATCCCTTCCTTCCCCTAGGCTTTTTGTGATATCTCCCTTTATTTGCAGTGGTTCTTTCTGAGGGAGGAAAGTGTGTTGCAGTCACTCAGAAAACTTTTCAAAAATTCACTTAACACCACTTTGCAAGATTCTGGCACATCTTGAGCAACAGAATCTTAGGTTTCCCTCTGATCATTCCTGCCCCTACTCTTTTGAGAGGCGTTAATTACGTTATATAATCTTCTCCTGTATCATTGAGGGCCTGCTTAGAGATGTGTATTCTGTTCCAGTGATAAGCTTATCCTTGTATCTGGTACACAGAGTTCTCCTTATTGAAAGATAAGAATATACATTAATATCTGGTAAAATAAGTCTCCATTCATATTTCAAAAACCTAGGGCATCTGGGTGGCTCAGTTGGTTAAATGTCTGCCTTCACCTCAGGTCATGATCTTGGGGTCCTGGGCCCACATCCAGCTCCCTGCTTAGTCAGGAGCCTGTTTCTCCCAATCCCTCTGCCCTCATCCTCGCTGATGTGTCCTCTCTCTTTCTCTCTCTCTCTCTCTCTCTCTCTCTCTCTCACACACACACACACACACACACACACAAATAAATAAATAAAATCTTTTTTAAAAAACCTTAAAAATAGCCTGGTAATATGTTTCTGCAAAATCCAGATTGCCTGCTAGGAGAACTCCATTTCATGCTGTTTTCTCTTGTGAGTAACTTTCAGTAAGGCTTTGCTTCAAAGAGTTGTAATTTTATTAGTTCTACTTTTATACTGGCAGGACTGAAGAATCCATTTTAAAAAGAAGTTGAAAATAAAACCTTCTGGACTTGAATAAAATTTCCTTTTTCTAGTGACCTGATCAAAGAAGTTGAAAATAAAACCTTCTGGACTTGAACAAAATTTCTTTTTTCTAGTGATCTGATCTTAGAAAATTAACCATCATCAAACCCAGCTCTGCTGGGTTTTCCAAAATGAATAGCAGTACTCAGCATTGGGTATCTGTCTGGCAGCCAGGCATTTTATTTTGCCCTTGTTTAGTTTTGCATATGTTAGATGCTATTTAGAAACTTGTTCTGAGTATCTTTTGCAAGGTGAGGATATATGTATACTCGGGAATTACCTTTTTCTGCATGCTTCTAGAACTAAACATTGGATTGGGGGATGTAGGGACAAGTGTTTGCTGCTTGAAAACACTAACGCTTAGTAAGAAATTAAAGATTATATATAATAAATAGCTTTAAATTTTGTAAGTCAGTATCATGTTAAAAATATACAAACATGGGGTGCCTGGGTGGCTCAGTAGGTTAAGCCTCTGCCTTAAGCTCAGGTCATGATCCCAGGACCCTAGGATTGAGCCCCACATGGGGCTCTCTGCCCAGCAGGGTGCCTCCTTCCCCCTCCCCCCTCTGGCTACTTCTCTGCCTACTTGTGATCTCTCTCTGTCAAATAAATATATATGTAATCTAAAAAAAAAATGTACAAACATTTGCAGGATTCAGGTTACTCTAAGACTTCATTAGTGAAACTTCTGTCAATAAATAAAATCCATTATAAACTTAAGCTCAGATTGACTTTTATCAAAATTTATTTTACCACAATTATTATACCAAGAATTAACTCAGTGTGCTTTTTAATTTTTTTTTTAAAGAATGCCATTGTGTGGGGCACCTGGGTGGCTCAGTCAATTAAGCATCTCTTTTTTTTTTTTTTAAGATTTTATTTATTTATTTATTTGTCAGAGAGAGAGAGGGTGGGAGAGCTGAAGCCCGGGGAGCAGCAGGCAGAAAGAGAAGCAGCCTCACCAGTAAGCAGGGAGCCTGACACAGGACTTAATCCCAGGACCCCGGGATCACGACCTGAGCTGAAGGCAGACGCCCAGTCAGCTGAGCCACCCAGACATCCCAAGCATCTGACTCTTGGATTTCCACTCAGGTCATGATCTCATGATTGTGGGATCTGCCTGTGTCAGGGTCCATGCTCAGTAGGGAGTCTGCGTGAGAACTCTTTCCCTCTCCCTCTGCCCCTCCCCTTCCCCCCACCACATGGGCGCACGCACGCAATGTAATCTAACCATTCAAGCTGTTACGTTTATAGTAGAGACACGTAGGGATATAAATTGTTTACCAGCAATATAAATTTTTTTTTTTTTACCTTTGAGAACACGAAAGAAAATTAGTGTTGCCATATTTTAAGATTTTATTTATTCATTTGAGAGAGAGTGAGAGCATGAGAGGGGAGAAGGTCAGAGGGAGAAGCAGACTCCCTGTGGAGCAGGAAGCCCAATGTGGGACTCAATCCCGGGACTCCAGGATCATGACCTGAGCCAAAGGCAGTTGCTTAACCAACTGAGCTACCCAGGCACCCAGTATTGTCGCATTTTAAAACCATACAAACAGAAATGCTAAATTTCAGTTTGGTGGTATTTGCTAACATTGTCAGAGCAAAGTAATGTAAATTTTTTCTAAGCTGCTAATTTTTCTGCAAATTTCCATTTTTATTCTCAAATATTTCTTGTTTTTTTTTTAAATATAATTCTGCTTTGACCTGTTCCTTATTCAGTCAGTCACGTGCACTCACTGATACACGGTTGCACAGTAATTATATACAAACCAAGTCTCATTAAAATAAATTCAACCCTAACAAAATTCTTCATACTCTTTACCATTGATTCCCCAGCCACTGGTCCACCTGAAGTTTGAAGAATTATTCTAACTCTAAGAAATTCTACTCTGTGACAAACATATGAGGGGATCCTTGGACTTTGTCATAACAACTTTTACATATTTACCCAATGGCATTCTGGTTCTGTGTGTGACCAAAAAAACTGAATAAATGCTGGACAAAATTTTAAAAATAGTTGCCTTAATGACAGCTCCTGATTCCAACTGTATGATGTTCAGTGCAGCTATATCGAGATACATTGACTAGGGGAAAAAATACACCCACTTTATCAGTTCTATTAAGCAACCCCCCTTCCCTGTCTCACTCATCTGCTCATTTGTTCACTCATTCAATTATTCAACAGATACCTGTTGGCCACCTGTGTGCCTTGAAGCACACTAAGTTCCCAGGAGCCCTTGCTAAATAAGAACCCTTTTTCTTAGAGCTTACTCTCCATTTAATTTTGAGCATACATGAAGATTTCAGAATTTGCTCCCTTTAATTCTAATCTGTTAAGTTTTCTTTATTATAAAATATTACAAACACTCAGCCATATGCCAAAAATAATACAATAAATACCCAAGTACTATCACACAGGTTTAACTGACTTAACATTTTGCCATGTTTGCTTCAAATCTCTCCAGCTGTAACCATATAACTCAAAATTGGTTGTGTTATGCTGTGTATATTATGCACATTTTGTACCTTTATTGCATATCTATAGGTCCAGAAAGAATATGGTATTTTATGTGTTTTTTTATTTTACAAAAATGATCTCATATGGTGTGTCTACCTTTTTGCAGTTGGGTTTTGGGGTGTTTTTCTATTCAGCATTTTTCTGATAATTGTCCCATGTTGACACGTGCAGGTGTAGTTCATTTCATGAAAGCACTGTGTAATACTCCATTTTGTGAATGGTGTATTTCTCCATTCCTTTGCTGATGGATACCCAACTCAGATCGTTTCAATTGTTTGATATCATGACCCAGCAGTTCACTGAGCATCATTATGTATAAGTTTTCTTGTAAACATGTTCAAGTGGCTCTGTCAGATGTAAGCCTAGTATCAGACATGGTAGACCATAGGCTGTGCCTGTTTTCAATTTTACTCTATCACAGCATGGTCCAAGATGGCTGAGTCACTTCTAAATCTAACAGGTTCAAATCCTGTTGCTAGGCTATCAAATTCTTAGCTTCTCTGTTGTTTGACTTTACTATACCATATTTAAATTATTTTTATTTGATCTAAACAGTGATAGATAATGGGTGACTTCATTTTTTATTAGAATTTTATTATTTCATCTGTTATAAAGGTTTAGGCATGACTGAATACAGTAGCAAATTATACAGGCTTTTTCAATGACAAAGAACATATTTTCTGACATTCTTGTCAGTCTGCCAATCATTTAACTTACTTTTAAATGCACTTGAAATTAGTATTAAGTGCTTGAGTTTGAGTAACTACATTAGTGACTTGAGAAACCATGACATTTTAATTATTCTGTTGTTAAAACCATAAATTTCACTTAACTTTATAATCTGTGTTAAGAGTGTTAGCTTAATAGCCTATTTTGAAAAGACGTTACATACAGATTTAAAATCTATCTAGTAATGAGTATAAGCTTTTCTTTCCCTTGAAATAGTTTACAACTAAGCAAATGAAATATCACAAATAAGCAAAGAGCTTTGAACAGGTCTGAGCTTTGCAAACGCTAGAGCTTTGTTTCATAATTTTTAGTTATGTAAGTAATTAAGAGGTTGTATTTTCTCATCCTTTTTATGTGTTTCTCTCAAGTGCTTTAAGCAGTATACTGAATTTTAGCTGCGGCAGATGTATCATGCAGAGAGTATCCTGGCTTAAATTCTGAAGTGCTCTCACTCCTGCTCGCTTCCCCTTGAAATCGTCTAGAAAGAAGTTGGCACATTATTTTGCGGATGTTACTGGACATCAGGAAATACATGACTGGATCTAAGCAGCTATTGAAAGATGAGAAAACCAACATGATCTCATTGGTTTTGTGAATGATTTCCTTCCAATAGCAAGATGGGCTATTTAGCTGTGAAGATATATAGACAAATCGGAAGGCATGATAGGGAACAAAACATACAGTAAAAATGATAAGTACGATAAAGGAATTCCGGGCTGTTTTGGCATATTTACCAGAATTGGGAAATTTTGACCTCCTTTTGGAAATCCTTAGTAGATTCTTGCCGATCTTAATATATGAAAGAATTATTAGTAAGAAAATTAGCCAGAACATTACCACAAGAACGTAATTAAAAATTGCTTCTCCTTTGGCATTATGCTTCTCTCTGTAATGGAAACACACTGTGGAATTATGATTTCCTTTAAGGGTTAAGGTAATCATAGCTAAAAATCCAGCAAGAGCAACTGTCCATACTGTACAGCAAACGTAAATACTTTGTTTGGTTGTTACCGCCCTTCGTTGTTGTACAGACCGATTAATTTTTATGTAGCGATCCAAACTGATAAATCCAAGCAAAATAATGCTAATGTACATGTTCATATAAAATAGTGTTCCCACAACCTTGCAAAGGATCACACCGAGTGTCCACTGGTTCCCGTTAATGTGATACATTATTCGGAAAGGCAGGCAGAAGATCAGTAAGAGATCTGCAATAGCTACATTCAGTAGGTAAATCTGTATGGAATTTCTTTTGCGGTGGATACCCAGAAATACATAGAGGGCAATTATGTTTCCAACCAGTCCCACGATGAAAATAACAGAGTAGGATATTGTTAACAGGCTGGAGAGTAGTTTCTCATCCATGGGACAGGTACCGTTTGGAGTAGCAGTAATACCAGGTTGATTGGGACTGCTTGGGTCTCCTGAGTGGTTCAGCCCTTGGATGCTATGACTGGCCATAAAGCTGTCTTTCTGGGAGGCGGAAGGCCAGCTGCCGGTTGAAGCACTCATCGTCGTTACCACGTGACTTCTCATTGTCCAGTGTAGGGATCAAAAAGCAGAGGTGCTCAATGACATGTTCCTTGTGTGTAGCTTTTATGTCTTCAGATTTTACCTGCAACAGAATGCAGCATCAAGTAATTTGTCATTTTAATAGCAGTTGCTTTAACTGAAAGCCCAAATAATCCATGATTGATTTTTAGACATGAGAAACTTTGACTATCTACGCTACGTATATAGCAGCATTACCATATCATAAAACAAGCAGTAAATGTAGGAGAGTCTTAAGGAATGTCCTGCTCTAACTTTTCCTATGGCTGCAGTATACGTTCAAGGTTTATTTCACTTTCCACAGGGAGTTTTTTATAGGAACAGAGAACAGAGACGGAGGTAAAGAGAAGTGACAGCTCACATTGCTTAAAGATAAGGGACATCCCTAAGGTAGTTACAGCCATGAGTGAGCTGGGCCCACTGCTGACCGCTGCCCACCTTCTTGCCTTGACGCCTTCCCTTGGATATGGTGTTCATTCATTTTGACAAGGGTTACCACATAGCATAAGACAGATAAACTGTGGCAGTCTTCCATTCCAAGATATAAATAGGAAAGAGTCCTCAATCTCCTCCTTTGCAACTTAAGACTGAGTTGGGCGTATTAAAATCATTTGCCTGCGGGGCAAGCAGACCAAGAGAGCAGAGCACCTGCCTCCTTAGGCAGACTTGTTGTAACACTGCAACAGGAGAGCAAAACAGCCAAACAAAACCAAGTCAGATGGCAATAGCCACCAGTTGGGCCAGGCAGTCTCCTGACCTAGAAATCTAGAGTGATAGTGAGATGGAAAACAGGATGTACATTCCAGGATTTTGAAAAAAGTAACTGCAGCTTACTGTGCCCTGTGTTAGGCGACTGTTGCTAGAACCTTGTAAGAGATAGAGTATGGATTCCACTTGTTCGTGGCAACAGAGAATGTTAACAATGCTACCTGTTCTTGGCCTTTTCCTGGGCATTGATTGATATGAAGAACTCAGCCTGGGAGACCATCCTAAGGAGCAAGAAGACATGAAGAGAAGGTTCCAGGAGGTCTCATCACCTTCCTTTCTTAGAGCGACTGCCCCATTTCTCTACAGCGACATCTTAGCAGATGTAACATAAAGATGTTCAGAGCAAGGTTACCAAAATCAGACCTAACTCTGTGACCTTGATCAAACCAATTAATCTTTTCTAAGCCTTCATTTTCTTATCTGTAGAAATACACAATGTGTATGAAGAACTTAACACTAGCACATAAAAGTACTCCATGAAAATTAGCTTTAAAAAAAAAAACACCTTTGGACGAATCTCCCTTTAGTAAATATTTCACACCTGGCTAAATACTACATGGAAAACAAAGGTGACCAAGACCACGTTCCTGCTGTCAGTAAACGTTTTTGTAGGCATGTACATTCAGATTCTGAATGCTATCATGTAAAGTGCATTTGAATTACAGTAACTTCTTGATGTGGCATGATACACAGAGAAAAAACATTTGGAAGAACTTATCTTTTCTTAAAAGTCTGTCTATAATTTGATCGAGAAGAAACCATGCCATTGAGGGTAAAATTCCAGTTTAAAATATTGTCAAAGAGGGAAAATTGATTCCAGGGAAGAGGAACCAACTGATAAAGAGGAAGTTATGTAATCCCTGGTGAGGGCCTATCTGCAGAGTTCAGGTCTGTCCTGTGTCTCTACTGCAGGAAGACCAATGTCGGCGATGTTTATAGAAACTAACAGGCATGTTTCTGGTGATCTGAGATTTTAAAAGGAAAGGGCCATCTAGGAAGAATGGCGGGCTGCCAAAAAATGAAGCTGATAAATGCAATCTAGATTACCAGGAAGAGGAAAAGGGTACCTGAAGGAGGGATTTGCATTGTGTGGTTACATGGGGAGCTTGCAGAAGCTCAGGTAGAAACCTCTCATTGCCCCCCAGTGAAGAGGAACTTAATGGCAAGTGATAGGATTTTGAGAGCTCAGACAGCCAAAACGACTGTGAGAACTCCTCTGTAAGTAGTTCTTTGGTTTGGTTTGGGTTTTTTTCCTCCTCCCGTGCTGTATTTTAAACCCCGTTAGGGTTCAGAACCAAGTCCTTTTCGTTTGCCTCTCAGCCCAATAAATATTATTGAATAAAAGAGGGAATTTAGTGGAAAAGTAGGTGAAGTTGTACATGAGGATCTCAAAATCAGCTGTTCAAGCACAGGAGGGGCTTGAGCTGTAGTAAGAAACGAAATCGCAATTGACTGTGGTTGCTGTGGCTGCAGCAAGAACCAAACCCCTTCTTTGGCTGAATTCGTAGACACAGAGTGCCTTAGATGAAGACCATTACTACTAATCTGAGGGGTGTTACTGCCAGTCCCAAGCTGGGAGGGCCTCTGGGCCTCACCTGGAATGCAGTGTTTCATCCCAACAGCACACGTGGAAACAGGCATAGAACGAAAGGGGAGAAAAGCCCAAATCATGTCATACGAGCAAGCTGAAGGAAACAAGCACCCAATTCTGGAGATGGGAACACTTTGCAGAGCCACGGAGAAAAGAATTTCACCTTGTGATCTGTGTTTTCAGAAAGCAGAACAAGGACTACTGACTGGAAACTGCAGAGACAGATGTGGCTTCCTATTAAGGAAATGCTGTTTTAGAATGAAACAGGCTATCTTGGGAGGCAATAGGGGTCTCAGCCCCAGACATCTCGAGATAACCACTGATTGGGTGCTTTGTAGAAGAGACTCTCAGTGCCTCTCAGCCCCAGCTGCTTATTAGAATCCTTTTGAGGACTTTTTAAGGGTATCCATGCCTGGCTCCAACCCCAGATCTCCTGATTTAATTGGTCTGCAGTGGGCTCCAGGCAGTGGTTTCCTTTAAAAGCTCCTCAGAGGATTCTAATCTGCAGCCAGAATTGAACCCTTGAGCTAGATGGCTGGACCACTAACTAATATTTATTTAGCAGTTGCCATGTACTGGACAGTGTGTTAAGCACATTGATATTACTTCATTTGCATAATCCTCATTGTAACCTCGTGAGGTAGGTATTCCAAAAGAGGTAATGAGAGATCAAGAAGTTGCCAACTTTACCCGTGACCATGCAGCTCTTAAATGGCATTACCAGAGCTGGAATTCAGATCTGCCTAGCTTTTAGGGTCCATGATCCTTTTCGCTAAACCTCACTCTTCCTAATCACATAGGATCAGCATTTTCTTTTTTAATGCTGAGTCCTGTCAGCAGTATCTAGACATGGTTCCTTTAACATTATTATCCACATTAATGATTTTTTAAAAGATTTTATTTTTAAGTAATCTACGTTCGATGTGGGGGCTTAAACTTACAACCTCAAGATCAAGAGTCACATGCTCTACCGACTAAGCCAGCCAGGTGCCCCTCACAGCAGCAATTTTAAGAAGAGATTATACTTCTAGCTTTACTTCTTTAGAAAAAGGTCTTACTCTTCTCATTTGCTCTGTCCATTTTAGTAAGTAAAGAAGTCCAGCATTTATAGTATCACAAATCATTCATCAGAATGTTCAGCAGATCTCCCAGAGCATATCTTTTCAAACTTACTTCTAGGCCTGAAAGCCATCATCAAGATATTTCTAGGGGCACCTGGGTGGCTCAGTGGGTTAAGCCGCTGCCTTCAGCTCAGGTCATGATCCCAGGGTCCTGGGATCGAGCCCCGCATCAGGCTCTCTGCTCAGCCGGGAGCCTGCTTCCTTCTCTCTCTCTCTGCCTGCCTCTCTGCCTGCTTGTGATTTCTCTCTGTCAAATAAATAAATAAAATCTTAAAAAAAAAAGATATTTCTAGAAAGCCATCCTCAAGATATTTCTACAAAGCACATATCCTGAAACCATTTGCTCCAGCTTCAATCTGCCAATAAAGTAAATTAGTAATATTTGGACAGGGTTGCCAATAGACCTTTCTGGTTTTGCTCTATTTGTAAGCTTAAAGAAAATAAAGCAAAAGCAATGCATTTGTTTAAATAGTAACAGTGGCCATCATTTAGAGCCATGTATTAGATGGCTAGTGTCCAGTCATTTATTAACAAATTAACAGATTACATTCTGTTTTACACTTTATGGCTGATTTTCACCTCCTTTACAATGTGTCACTCACTCACTGTTCTTAAGGCCATTTATTGATGTTTTTAAAACTACTCATTTAAGAATGGCCAATGAGAACAAGAAACAAACCACTGTATTTGCCCAGTGGACAAATTTCCCAGTGGGTGTTACTTGTGACTTGTGTCATATTGACATGGTCACAATGGTTTTCTGAGAGTAGATGGTAAAGGTTTTTTTTTTTTTTTAAGGCTGTTACTTGATAAATCCTCATGCTTGTCCCCCTGTGTTAGTGTTGCGTTGTACCCAGCACCACCACCCCCCTGGCCAGTAGTTGCCAACTGACTCATGTCCATAGACATGTAGAAGCCTCAGCTTCTGTAGTGGAGGCCAGCGCCCAACACATTCTATTGTGGCCTCCAAAGAGTCCAAGGTTTTAAATGCATGCTGGGTATGTTTGTGAAAACATCATATTGCTATGTAAAAATACATACCTATTTGGCAGTAATGGCAATGGCAGCAACCTTTCACTGTAGTTTGACTTGCTGGCCACTGAGTCATTCAGGCCATGCTTCAAAGGTCACATTAATTGCTGCATACAGAATTACAATTGGAAGCATGTTACTGGAAATAATACTATTACTAGTTCATTACATTTTGTTATAAACTTATCTGTGTCTAAAAAAGCATTTGGAAACATTTCAGTTGAAGTAACTACCACGTATTTTGCTTTTTCTTTTTTCTAATATTCACCTCATTTACTTCAGAAACACCCAACTTAAAATTTAATTCATCTGGCAATTACCATAAAATAGTAACAATACAATAAAGCACAACTGGTGGCAAATAGGGAAACAGCAAAACAATAACGTTAGTGATCATTTATAATACATTGGAGATAAAGTTCATTGCATATGAAAATAACTCTTATTGGGTTCAAGTGGCCCTGCAAGTCTTCATGGCAATATACAAAAGACAGCATAAGCAACATGATGATATTGATAATACGAGCTTCAGTACCCACAGTGACCTACAGTACTTCCAGTAACTAAGAGGACAGCCTCATTTTAAGTCAAATCAAGGCAGAGAGGTCTCATTCAAGCAGTTGACTCAGGTCTCTTTAAGCAAAGCGCTGCTAGTCACCAAAAAGCAGGTTTCACTTTTAGTATTCAGACAATCAAATTTTAACTGAAATAATGGGTCATTTATAGAGTTGAAATCAAGGAGTACTCACAGGTCAGGCTCTCTTGCAGTAGAAGGAGCAGAACCCCAAGCTTCCCTAAACACAGAGACTTGTCTTTGTATGTCAGCTGGGCTCCTCCATCCGGTCGTGGTACAATTGGTTGAGGTTGCCTTTTTTTTATATTTGCATGTGGTAACAAGGTTTTTTTTTCCCCTTTTCTTTCTTTCTTCAATATGCCATCCCTCCGATTCCTTGTGAAAATGTTCAGAAGCCCGCTAGCATGCAGCCATTGTATGTGTAAGCTCAGTCAACACTTAACCTTTAGAAAATCATTTCTATCTTTCATTTGAATACCTTTCACCTTCACAATTGTGGGAGGTTTTCCCTTGTCCCTCCCCCAAACAAAGAAGTTTTATAAATTGTAAGCAGAGTTATGCATTCTCTGTTTTTGCTAAGAAATGAGGCATAGTAAGCACTGAATATGTTTCTTTCAGGATTCATTTTAGAAATTAAGTTTTTCACATAAAATGGCATTCCTGTATTGAATTGTACTAATATCAGTAACAGATTATTAGATATTAGATATTAGAATTATTTTATTCCTAAGGGGCTTTTTAAAGTTTTATTTGGCCTGTACATTATTTTAGTAGATTTTCATGGATCCATTTAAGACCTTGGATTTATTTTCTAAAACAATGTTACAGTCAGGACTAGATGAAATTTACGATTGTATTCTCCCCCTTTTTATCACTACAATAAATTCTCCCAAGTAAACTGAAATCTCTGTTTTAAAGAAAATAATGAAGGGATTCTACAGTTTTTATTTTTAGTCCAGTATTTAATGACTGTCCATCTATGTAACTGCTGGCCCTGCAGTTTCATGGCATTTCCCCTTTTTCCTTGTCATCTGAAGTGAAAGATTAGTTTTTATCCTCCCCATAATTGTTACCCTACAGCTTTGTTTACCCTAAATGGTATTTAACTCATTAGGCTTTATCTAACATTCTCATTATTTCTGGGTGCATTCACTCTTCTGAACTCATATTCTCCAGAGCTTTTGGTTTGTTATGAATATGACACATAGGACAAAATATTTTAAAATTGCTAGAATGAAAATACTTCATAGCTCTTACTTCCCCTTAGAACTCCTGAGAAGGAAGAGGGTTACTGTGTTGGTCTGGCAGGAATTTTGTGTGTGTGCGCAGAGTTTAAAAAAAAAAAAGAAAGAAAGAAAGAGAAAAAAACCCGATAGTATTAAACTTGCTTTCTTAATGATTTTTGAACAGTTCAGTACTATTAAGTATATTCTTGTGCAGCAGATCTTTGGAACTTTTTCATCATGCAAAAGTGAAAGTCTACACTCACTGAACACTAATTCCATTTCCCTACCCTTGGCAATTCCCTTTCTACTTGATATGATTTGGGCTATTGTAGATAATTCATTTGAGTGGAATCATATACTGTACTTCTCCCGCTGGCTTTTTTTGTTGTTGAGCATAATATCCTCAAGGTTCACCCCATGTTACAGCATGTGACATGACTTCCTTCTTTTTAAGGCCACACAATGTTTCACTGTATGTATATATATATCACATGTTCTTTCTCCATTCACCTGTCAATGGACATTTGGATTGCTTCCACCCCTAGGCTGTTGGGAATAATGCTGTGATAAACAAGGCTGTGCAAATATATTTTGGTGCTTATGACAGAGTTTTTTTTTTAATAACTAAATAGGTATTTATTAGCATTCTGTTTACTAAATCTAATATAAATGTTTTTTATGTTATACCAGCTATTTTTCTACACCTTAGCCTCCATTTGCAAAATACTAATTCTGCTTTAATCTTCAGTGCTCTGGTGACCCTACTGTGACCAGATTCGAGTATACATACAGTCCCCAACTTACAGTGGTTCAACTTAGGATTTTTTGACTTTGCAATTATGCAGAAGCAATATGCATTCAGTAGAAACCTCACTTCAAATTTTGGTCTCTTCCCAGGCAAGCGATAGGTGGCCCAATCCTCTTTCGTATTGGCTGGACCATGGCAGTGAGCCACAGCTCCCAGTCAGGCACAGCATCATAAGCATCAGCAACCAGTATACATTTAACCGTTCGGTAGCTGTGCAATCATTCTCTTTTTCACTCTGGATATAGTAGCCAATAAATTACCTGATATACTTAGCACTTTATTATAAAATACGCTTTGTGTCAGATGAGTTTGCCCACCTGGAGGCTAATGTAAGTATTCTGAGCATGTTTAAGGTAGGCTGGGCTAAGCTGTGACATTCAGGAGGCTTGATGTATTAACTGCATTTTCAACTTACAGTATTTTCAACTTATGATGAATTTATCAGGGCATAACCCCATTGTAAGTTCAGGAAGATCTGTAATCTTTCTCTGGTTCTTCCCTTACATGAGCTTTTTCCTATTCATTCTGAGCTTTCTACGTTCTGTCTCTCATTCTTTGCTCATTCTCATGTATCCTCTTCCTCCTTTGTTGGTATCTTAGCTCATCATTTATATAAAGATGAAAGTAGAAAAGCATAAATAAATGGATACGTTTGTCGGGCACCATCCATTACTGATATCACCATCCTCTCTCCATCTAAATCCCAATCCTGGTTAAATTCAGCTCATCACCTACTCCAGACTGGAACCCTGCTGGCTGAAATGAGGACTACTAGGTAACACCCAATTGTGTTGATCGTTCTCACTTAGCATTCATGACCACAAACCTCAAGTGAACCTCAGCGCTGCCAGCAGTCCTGCTATATTTCCTTAGTCTATTGGTTCTCAAAGCATAGCGCCCATGATCAACATCACTCGAGCTTGTTGGAAATGCATGTTCTTGACCTTATCCCAGACCTTATGATCAGAAACTGGGGGGGTGGAAGCCAGCAAACCCATGTGATTCTGAGGCTGAAGTTTGAGAACCACTGCCTTAGTCAATCCATTGTCCCATTCTTTGAAAATATTTTTCCACACCTTCACACTGCTCAAGTTGCCAACAACCCCCTCTCCTTCCTCACTCCCGCCTGAAGATCACTTTTATTTCAACGTAAATAGAAAACAGAAGTACTCAGAAGAGAACTTCCTCGTACTCCTACATCCCCATCTGCTTGCATCTACAGGTGCTCCCGGACTCTGCCTTCCTCAGTGTCACTGGGGCCAACCCCTCTCCCCAGCTACACACTATATCCCATCCCTTCTTTCTCCCGAGTCCTGTTTTCCTCTCCACGGGGTCTTTCCCATCGGCACACAAGTGTCTCTCTCTCTCTCTCAAAGACAAAACAAAAACCTCCCTGAAAATCTCTAGATGCTGCTGTGGACCCCCCAATCATACTGTTACATGAAACTTTTGAATATCTGTATGTATTTTCTTATTTTCATAAAAGATAACAAACACTGGAAGGATAAACCAAAAAATAATACAAATACTTACAAAAGAGGAAGGAGAGAATAAGGGGAAGGAGAAGGTACAAAAGCTAGACCTCTCCGAATGACATTTGTTTACAGTGTAGACTTTGGAATTATGTACATGTTTTATTTTTTAAAGATTTTATTTATTTATTTGAGGCAGAGCATGAGTAGGGTGGGTAGGGGCAGAGGGAGAGGGACAAGCGGACTCTCTGCTGAGCAGGGAGCCCGATGTGAGCCTCAATCCCAGGACCCCGAGATCATGACCTGAGCCGAAGGCAGACACTTGACTGACTGAGCCACCCAGGCACCCATGTGCATGTTTTATATAATCCAAACACCAAAAGTCAAAATCTAATTCAAACAAATTGGCCTCATTGGGTAACAAACTGAAAGCATAACCACAAAGAGAATTCTTTTAAATGACTTTAGTGTGGGTTTTGGGGTGCCTGGGTGGCTCTGTCGGTCAAAACGTTGAACTCTTGATTTCACCTCAGATCATGATCTCAGGTTTGTGAGATGGAGTCCCACGTTGGACTCCACACTCAACATGGAGTCCACTTGAGAGTATTTCCCTCTCCCTCTACCCCTCCCCCCACTCGTGCTTTTTCTCTCTCTCTTAAATCAAATCTTTTTAAAAATAAGGTGGGGTTGTTGTTTTCTTTCTCTCTTTTTTTTTTTTACATATTTTAGACTCAGAGAAAAGTTCTGATAGTAATACAAAGAATTCTCATCACCTTTCACTCAAATTCCTCATGTTAACATTTGTCTACATTGGTTTTATCTTTCTCAGTTTTTCACTCTTCTCTCTTTATCCATCTATATAGTTCCTAAAAATAAGGAATTCTCTAAATAGCCACAGTAAAATGATCAAAGTCGGGAAATTTATGTAATCCACAGACCTTGTCCCAATTTCATCAAGAGTCCTAATAATATCCTTTATAGCAAAAATAAAAACAAGATTATGTGTCGCATTTTAGCTGTTCAGTTTTTTCTGTCTCTTTTGATCCCTTTCATCTGAAACAGTATTTGAAGAATATGGGCATGGGCCCAGTACTCTCTAGAATGCCCTTCAGTTTGGGTTGGTCTGATGTTTCCTCACGATTCGATGCAGTTATGTCCTTTGACACAAATACCACAGAGTGTTGCTGAGTGCTTGTCAGTGAAGGAAGCATGTGCTCTTAATTAGTCCCACTATTAGCAGTAGTAACTTTGATAGGAGTGTCTGCCAGGTTGCTTCTCTGGAAAATTACTATTTTACCTCTTGTAATTAATAAATATCCTCTGGGGAGTTACTCTGAGATTATACAAATATCCTGTCACTCTTCAGACTTTTACCCACTAGTAACTACCTTTTGATGGTTCTCACTTGCATCCGTTATCATGATAATAACTGCCAAATGATTATTTCTAGTGCCAGAATTTCTTTTACATTGATTAATTGGTTTTATACTTACATGAAAGATTCTCCTCCTCTCTGTTTATTTACTTATTTACATCAGCACAGACTCATGAATTCTTACTTTATTCAATAGCAAAACAGTAATTTGACTGGACATCCTGGTTAGGATATATCATAAGAACAAAAAGAACCACAAAAAAATCTTAAACAGCGTATGGTGGTTTTGTTGTTACTGGTAATGTAGGTACTTTTATATACACACTCTAGGGGATAAAGCAAATGAGTAATTATCTTAATGTCATTAGGTACCAATATTACTTGACAAAATCAAAGAAGTCAAGTAAAAACTCTATTTTTAAAAAACTATATATTAGTATGAATTGATATTTCTCCTTCTAAAAAATACACAGTTTTTTTTACTCTGTCCACTGAAAAATCAAAGCAGGGATGACCCAGTAATGATAACATACCTAATGAATATATTGTGAATTTAAATACTGTTTCCCACTAAACAGAAATGAGAGTGCATGGAGAAATGGTTTGTTCCAGATGTGGGGCAAGAAATGCACAAGACAAACCTCGGACATCTTCTGCCTAAAAGCAAGGAACTTCGCAGAGGTTTAGAGTCTTACAAAAGGGCATGAGAGCTGACTTAAAGGAGCTCCTGATGGCTAGAAAATGGGATAATTTGAGCATCAAAATGAATAATGGCTATAATTGGTTAAATGTATCAAACATATACAAACCTATAAATTCACAATAGTACCCAAAAAATCCTTCATTGATCACCTTTGGAGTTTACCTGGCAACCAACTTATTCTGGAAATCGTTCATGGTGGCTTTATTCATAATAACCCCAAACTAGACACAGCCCAAATGTTTCTCAATAGGAGAATGGACAAACTGTGATATATTCATACAGGGAATATTTACTCAGCAATAAAAGAAATGAACCACTGATCACAACAAAATGGATGAATCTCAGAAACAGGCTGAGTGAGAGAAGCCTTATATAAAAGAGTACATACTATATGGCTTTGTGTATATGCAGTTCTAGTATAAGCAAAACAAACTTATTTTTTTTCAGAATAAGCAAATAACAGAATAGTCATTTGCACTGGGGGTGTGGCAGCAGAGGTTGAGTGGTAAGAGGGCAAGGGAGGTTTCTGGGATGGTAACATCTTGATAGGGATACAGGTTACACAGTTCTATGCTGTCAAAATTCTCCAGTGGTACTCTTAAGATTTATGCATTTCACAGCATGTAAATTTTGCCTTAAACATAATTTTAAATATTAAACTCAAGGGGCACCTGGATGGCTCAGTTGGTTAAGCATCTGACTCTTTTTTTTTTTTTTTTTAACAGAGATCACAAGTAGGCAGAGAGGCAGGCTCCCTGCCAAGCAGAGAGTCCAATGCAGGGCTTGATCCCAGGACCCTGGGATCATGACCTGAGTCAAAGGCTGAGGCTTTAACCCTCTGAGCCACCCAGGCGCCCAAGCATCTGACTCTTGATTTTTGACTCTTGATTTTGGCTCAGGTCATGATTTCAGGGTCATGAGAACAGGCCCCACATTAGACTCCACACTTCGAGTGTGGAGTCTGCTTAAGATTCTCTCTCTGCCCCTCCGTCCCCACCCAACATGTGCACTTGCTCTTTAAAAAAAATATATTAAACTCTAATGACATGTGCTGAATTAGAGTGAAAAGATGGACTGATGGTTGGATAGGGGAATGAATAGATAGATAGTTGATAAAACAAACGCAGCAAAATGTTCATTGTAGAATCTATGTGGTGAGTATGTGGCTATTTACAATTCTTTCGGTTCTCTGTTTTTGATAGTCTTCATAACAAATACTGAAGAAAATCTCCATTTTGGAACACCTAGTTATGGAGCTGGGCATCACTGGCTGCTAAAATCATGGAAGAAAAGCCAGTGGTGAACATTGTAAAGATGGATCAAGGCAGACAATACCTGACCAATCCTGTCGCTAAAAGTAGGGCAACAAGACATCATGTTCTTCCTGATGTGCTACAAAAAACTAAAGTATTAGCATTAAAAAATCTAAAATTGAATGTGAATCTAGTCAAGCTTCTAGATCTAACTACCAATTTACAAAAAACACAGGAACATATTAAATGACACCATGTAGGTCCTATTAGCCAAGGCCAGATTGTAGGAGATATCACAGGGGAAATTAGCTAGTATCTTAGTCAATCAATGGCATGAATGTTTTTTAAAAAGGTAAGAGGAATATATGATATAGAGTCAAGAGATATGAGACCTATGACCATCAAATGCAATGTATGAACCTTAAATACCATTTTGAACTAACCAACTGTAAAAAACAACAAAAAAAAAGTCTTTGAGATAGTCAAGGAAAATTGAATGTGGCTTGGTATTAGGTGATTTTAAAGAATTGTTCATTGTATTGGATGTGATAATATGGTTATTTTCTCAAGTCATCTGTTATAAATACTGAACTAATAACAGGTGAAATGATATTTGGTTTAAAAGACTTAAACAACAACAACAACAAAAAAAAAACGGGGATAAGTGAAGTAAGAACAGCAGAATGTCAGTAACTATTAAAGCTGGGAGATGGAGTGTGGCACCTGGGTGGCTCAGTCGGTTAAGTGTCTGCCTTTGGCTCAGGTCATGATCCTGGCGTCCTGGAATCAAGCCCTGAGTCGGGTTCCCTGCTCAGCAGGGAGCCTGCTTCTCTCTCTCTCTTTCTCTCTCTCCCCCTCTTTCTCTCAAATAAATAAAATATTTTAAAAGGGTACTCAGAGGTTTAATAAATCTGTTTTCTCTAATTGCAAATATTAATAAGTTTTTTAAAGGAAACTCCCTTAAAGAATAAATGAAACAGGGGTGCCTGGGTGGCTCAGTGGGTTAAGCTTCTGCCTTCGGCTCAGGTCATGGTCCCAGGGTCCTGGGATCGAGCCCCACATCGGGCTCTCTGCTCAGCAGGGAACCTGCTTCCTCCTCTCTCTCTCTCTCTGCGCCTACCTCTGATCTCTATCTGTCAAACAAATAAATAAAAAAATCTTTAAAAAAAAAAAAAAGAATAAGTGAAACAGGAGCACCTGGGTGGCTCAGTGGGTTAAAGACTCTGCCTTCAGCTCAGGTCATGATTCCAGAGTTCTGGGATCGAGCCCCATATCGGGCTCTCTGCTCAGCAGGGAGCCTGCTTCCTCCTCTCTCTCTCTCCCTCTCTGTCTGCCTGCCTCTCTGCCTAATTGTGATCTCTGTCAATTAAATAAATAAAATCTTAAAAAAAGAAGAAGAAGAAGAAACGAAACAAGATGGGATCGGGAGGGAGACAAATCATAAGAGACTCTTAATCTCACAAAACAAACTGAGGGTTGCCAGGGGGAGGGGAGTCGGGAGAGGGTGGTGGGGTTATGGACATTGGGGAGGGTATGTGCTATGGTGCGTGCTGTGAAGTGTGTAAACCTGGCGATTCACAGACCTGTACCCCTGGGGCTAATAGTACATTATATGTTTATTAAAAAATAAAACAAATTTTAAAAAAGGAAACTTCCTTGGCCTCTCATTCTCTTTTAGCTACATCCCATTCCCATCTCTCTGTTCCTGGTACAGTAAGGTTTTGAAAGATACCTGAATTTACTATCTCCATATTATCTCTTCCCATTTTTCTTGAACCTTGTGCAGTGGAGATTTTTGTCAGTATCATCCCACCAAAACCCCTCTTATCCAGATCATCAGGGACTTCTAGGTTGCCAGATCTAATGGTCAGTTCTCAGCTCTCATCTTAAATGGCCTCTCACTAGCATTTCAGGGCACCACACTACTCTGATTTCCTTCCTGCTTCACTGTCTAGGCATTCTCTTTCCTTTGCTAGATTGTTGTTATCTTCCTGACCTCAAACATTGCTGTGTACCAAATCTCATTCCTCCGACCTCTTTTCTTTTCTTTTTTTTTTTTAAGATTTTTAAAATTTATTCATTTGAGACAGATAGAGAGAATGAGCAGGGGAGAGAGGCAGAGGGAGAGGGAAAAGCAGAAGCATACGCCCCACTGAGCCAGGAGCTGGACATGAGGTTCTATCTCAGGACCCAGAGATCATAACTTGAGTGGAAGGCAGGCACTTAACCATCTGAGCCACCCAGGCACCTCCCTCTTCTCTTTTCTACTGGTAGTCACTCCCTGAGTGATTTCACTGTAAACACTGTGTGCTATTGATCCCAAATTTACATCTCTAATTCCAGCCTTCCCTCTCCCACCTTTTAAGATCTTACACTCAGTTTGTACAAAACCAAATACTTTATGCCTCTTATGAAGTCTTCTGTGTTCCCAGTTTTAGTAAACGGCATCTTCATTTTCATTCAGTTACTCAGAACAGAAACCTAGTTGTCACACCTACCATCTTCTCTCACACCCCATATCCAGCAGCAGCTCCTGTTAGCCTAACCTTTAGAACCTGAACTTGACCACTAATTGCCATCACCGCTTCTGTCATGCTAGTCTAATTCAAATCCCCATCTTCTCTTGCCTGGACAACCACAGTATCCTCCTACCTGGTATCTTCTCTTCAACTCTCATGCCCTGCAATCTCTTCTCCACACAACAGCCCAAGTGATTCTTTCAAAACCTGAGATCGCTCATAAAGCTCCCCAGCTTATAGCTTTCCAGTGATTTCCCATCTCATTCGGCATAAAACCCAGGGTTCTGGCCATGGCTTCAAGCCCCAGACCATAGAGCCTTTGATCATGTGATCACATTTCTTACCACTCTTCCCCTTGCTCATTTTTCCCCCAACACACTGGCTTCCTTACTCTTCTCCGAACACACCAGCCCTCCTCATGCTTCTAGGCCTTTGTACTTACTATCCTGGAAACCTGCTTCCACATGACCCGTGTTGCCCTTTCCTTCTGGTCAAAGTTCAGGTATTACCAGATCCTTCTTCAGCCCGATCCCCTTACTAAATAGCAGCTCCTTGGTGTCCAGACCCATACCATTGACCACCAGCTTTTACCTCATAGCACTTAACACTACCCAGTCTCTCGTATTCATTTATATGTATTGGTTTCTTTCAGTTTCTATCCTCCAATTTTATGACTTAAGGATTTATTGAGAATGAGAGAATCCACACTCTGATGAGAATTACATAAATCTCAGTGTAACCATAACTTAAGAATGAATATAGTCAACGAACTATAAAGGGTATACTTTGGGATTCTGATTTAAGCTTCTACTTCTCCTTAATAAGGTGACAGAATTGACAAGGAGACCATATCTAGGTTTAGTTTGTAGTTTCTTCTCCTACATCATGCCCTTCCTTTGCTAGGCATGTTCATGTGCTGCACCCCCCACACTAGAATCGTGCTAGGACTATCACTGTCTTCTTCTGGTCTGTTGTCATCCATCTCTGAACCAACTGAAAGTCCTTAAGGAGAGCAGGCTCTGTCCATTGCTTTCTGCAGAGCTTGGCTTGCTCTCCCATAAGCCCTCCTGGCTACTTTGTGTCTTGCTGCAGTGCATTCCCCATTCATGTACACTTGCCTTCCCTCTCCTCTGTTTCTCTCTCGCTCGCTTGCTCGCTCTCTCTCACACACACATTTATATTTAAGGGCTCATCTTTTTTTGTGCTAGAGCCTCTATTATAAGGTCTTTAAATGTCTTTGGACGAAAAGAATAATAACTTCCAGAGTAGAACCCTGCTGTTTTCATTGAACAGAGTAAGGATCCCTCCCACTTTCCTGTATCGTGAGACATCTTTCTGGGTGCACCAGTTCAGAGCTTTGGATTTGGGGGGCAGGGGGCCACTATCATACAGGCTAAACCTGAGCTAAAACTGTGTCATGTTATAAATGAACAAGTATGGGAAAGAACAAAAATACTATTCTCTTCCATGCCTGAAGAAGCTTGCTTTTTTTTTTTTTTTCACGAACCCATATTTTAAAAGCAGGTCATATGTGATATCAGTCATATTGGGGAGTGTAGTATTTGAGCAGAGACCAAAGGTCTGCACAGTTCAGTGCTTTCCTGAGACCAGGTCCTACAGAGAAACTCTCACTGTGACCATGAGGCAGATGATTCTTAGGGAGCCCTGGTCACACAGCTACTCCTTGGGAAGGATGCTTTGCCTTGGACCAGAGGCCAGCCAAGTCATCACCTCTCTCCCTTCCCATTCCCACAAAGACAAAGGGCAGGTCCAGAGAAAAGACATGCCCAGGGAGAACACTGAACTCCCTGGGATCCAGGTTCAATTAAAGTCATTAAATCTGGCTCTTCTTACTTAGGGATGGAATGAATTTAAAAAAAAGCAAGAGGATGGTGGGAGGGTAGGTAGACAAAGAACGAGCCAAGGACTAAGATACAGTGGCTCTGTAGGTAAAGTCAGAGGTCTCAAGAAACATTTTGGCAAGAGGTGTAAAAAAATATTTTTCCTTAAATGTAGACTATCACTCAAAAAAAAAAAAAAAAGGAGAGAATATCGCTTGAAAAGTTAGAAAACTCATCTGCCATACTTTAACATGCTTGCTTCCTGAGTAATTCTTAGCACCTTACCTAATCTTAGAAGGAAATAATTCCTGAAAAACATTGGATAAAACAGGTAAGTCTTTAGAGAAATCAACCAGAAGTGAGAGTAGCACAAATAATTCAAGCATCCAAAATAATTCCAGGAGTTTTTAATGTATTACTGCATGGTCATGTTATTCAGTTTTGTGTAAATTGAATTGCTCATGTCCAATTAATCCTTATCTTTGGTTTGTTGTTTTTCTGTTTTTCTTTCCAGCCCCACTGTGTTCTCCTCGCCTCAAAGGAAAACTCGGCACCTGTTAAACTTGGGGGCTTTGGGGTAGCTATTCAATTAGGGGAGTCTGGACTTGTAGCTGGAGGTAAGAACATTTTTTAAAACATTTCCTTCAAAACCTGGTCACTTTCAGCCTAGTGTAAAACTTTCAAACTAAATATTAGCCCATCCTCAACATTTCCTACCAATTCCATCTCCCCAAACTTCCCCCCACAAGAAGGGCTAACACAATTTTGAATTTAATAACTGTTAATTATGACTAGAATTTTAGTACCTTAAGAATATGGTGCGCCTTGGTGGCTCAGTGGGTTAAGCCTCTGCCTTTAGCCCAGGTCATGATCTCAGGGTCCTGGGATCGAGCCCCGCATTGGGCTCTCTGCTCAGCAGGGAGACTGTCTCCACCTCTCTATCTGCCTGCCTCTCTCTGTATCAAATAAATAAATAAAATCTTAAAAAAAAAAAAGAATAGACTCTGTGCTTATACTCTTTGTATAAGTGACCCTGCATACAGAGATTAAAACAGTGTTGGATAAAGGTGTTATCTGGGGCAAAGTGACTTTTAAGGTTGAACTGGCCAGGGGCACCTGGCGGGCTCCGTCAGTGAAGCACACAGCTCTTGATCTTGGGGTTGTGACTTCAAGCCCCTCATTGAGCATAAAACTTACTTAAAAATAAAGTTGAACTGGCCAAATGAAGTCCATTTTAAAACATGTAGATTAACCACTTTCAGGTTTACATTAGCGACTAGTGTTTAATTTCATAGTGTTTTCCTCTTTTTATTTGTGAAAGAGTCCTGACCAAGCCATCAATCTGTGTATCTGGGAAGAGCAAGCAGATGTAAGTGCAGACTGATTTTTATTATTAGCCAAAGCAAAACATAATTAGAAAACTCCCCTGCCAGAAAAAAGAAGTAGAAAAGTTAAAAATAGAAATTCTCTCCAGTAGCATGCAGAGGTGGATGCTAATTCCAGATTCAAGAATTTGGGTTTTTATTTATTCTCTTCAATAGACTCCAGCACAGAATGCTGCCCTGTTTTTAGTTCTGTTCCTTAGTTTTGCAAGTGACTTAGTTCTCTAGTCTACAGATTATCAGTCTTCTAGTCAATGCCTTCAATTTTCCATCTCCAGATACTGCCAGCCTTCAAAAAATATAAAAAATGCCTGCAGAACATATTTGAACCTGTCATCCTCCATGAATACTTACATTAAGTTCAAATACCTGACAAATGATAAATATCAAAACAACAATCCATTACACAGGATATTTCATCTAATTTGATACACTATTATTAACACATCAAAGCAACATTAACATAGACCATCTTCTGAAAAATGAGCCAGGAGTCAGAGTTGTATTCTTAAAATTGTTATTTCATCATATTGCCCTCTAAAATTATGTTTAGATTTTCTTCTAATTTTGCATCTTTTCAAGCTAATCATTTCCAATAATATGAAGAATAGCAAGTTCAGTATAGCTTTAAAAACTGATTTTTTTTCCCTAATTGAAAACTTCCATCTGTGATTAGGACTGATCATAGGATCAGGTAGTAGCACATCATTTAATCATAGAATCATTGAGTCTGGAGCGCTTGGGTGGCTCAGTCGTTAAGCATCTGCCTTCAGCTCAGCTCATGATCGCAGGATCCTGGGACCCAGTTCTGCATTGGGTTCCCTGCTCAGCAGGAAGCCTGCTTCTCCCTCTCCTACTCCCACTGCTTGTGTTCCCTCTCTCGCTGTCTCTCTTTCTGTCAAATAAATAAAATCTTTAGGAAAAAAATCACTGAATCTCAGGATTCCAAGGGGGCCTTAACTTCCCCAGTCTTAAAACCAATGATCACATTTCCTTCATAAAATTTCCAGCAAAAAGCTGAGCTCAAATTTAATTCCCCACATAGCAAAGAATTCAATGTGTTCCAGAACTGTATTTACATTTTTAGAAAGCTCCTTAAGTACTGAAACACTTATCTTCACATTGAACAGAAATCTGTCATCTTATCACTTCCACCCAGTGGTGCTAATTGTGACTTTTGGAGCCACGCTGAAGAATTTTAATCCTTCCAGATGATAACCACTCAGTGTTTAAAGACGATATCACGGACCCAGAAAGTCTTATCCAGATCAACTTGGCTAGGTTAATGTAGCCCTTCCTCATATAAACTGGTACAGAATCTCACAGTGTGCAAAGGATGGAGCCAAAACTGAGCACAACCATAGGTACAGTCCAGCACACAGGAACTGGGGGCTATTGCCTCTTTTGCTGTGGGTCTTACATTTCTATTAGGCTCCCCAAATAGCATTAGCTTCTTATAGCCACATAACACCACTGGCTTATACTGATCTTATAGTCAATTACAGCTCCCACGTTGTTTTTATACAGTTGTTGCTATTAAACTAACTCAAATCTGGCATTTGTACAGAATCACCTCTACACAATTACAGGGGCGCCTGGGTGGCTCAGTTGGTTAAGCATCTGGCTCTTGGTTTCAGCTCAGATCATGATCAGGGTCATGAGGTCAAGCCCCACCAGGCTTCACGCTCACCAGGGAGTCTCCTTGGGACTCTCTGCTTCTCTCTCTCTCTCTCTCTCTCTCTCTCTCTCACTCTCAAATAAAAATAAATAAATCTATTTTTTTTAAAGACTACACAGTTAAAACAAGTAACTTCTGATGTTTACATCCCCAAGACTAAGGGGGTGAAATGAAATGTCCTTTCATATGGTCTATACTAGCCATGCATATGGCTTTGTTTCTCTTTATCTGGATCCATATCCTGTTAGGATTCAACATGGTATCAGCTTCATATTTTACGGTGCATCTTGAGAAGGGGAAAAACAGACTCATTAGATTTATCTAAACATCTTCTCCACATTAATCTACTTTCCTAAAATCCTTGAGCCTTTCTCCTAAATTGTATGTTTATAAAGCTGTTTTTGAACCTACAGTGTATCAGTTATACAAAATTCATTTTTCTCAGTGCTTCTAGAATTAAAATACTTTCTGATGGTCAAAATGTCATGTCTTAACATATGTTTCCTTACAGTCTTGAAATAACTACTTCAAGCATTACAGCGTCTTTAAAAATACAACATATATAGATAAGGGATAAATGATTTCTCTTAGAGAAAGTTTTCTTATTGTTTAAGGTCCTTGTGAAATTATTCTAATATTAGCTCATTTGCTAATGCTTATTAACAGAAAACTATTTTCCTGTCAGTTGGAATCTGATTACTCAGTAGAATGGAAATAGAAAAGGATTCTCTCCTTTATATGTTCCATATAGTAGAAACCGCTTACATGTTACATGTATTTGCACTTAACCTATCTGAAATTCTGCTATTTGGAAAATTCATCTATCCAGAAGACAACTCAGAACCTACAAAAAAATTATTTTTGGAGCCAGACATTTGTTGACCTTAATACCCATTCATGGTCCCCTCAAATGAGCATCTAAGAACATACTCTGTAAAGTTGGCATGCTGCCATTTTTCATAGTTCTATGGATTCATGTGCCTTCATACCAGGCATCTGCTACTCCCTCTGGTTGGAATACCTTTGGTCATTTTCTCTATCTGTTTAACTCTTACTGCTCCTGAAGACTGAGAGACTGAGCTGACAAACCTCCCTCCTTAAAAGCAAGCTGGCCTTCACCCTCCCAAGTTCGATAACCCTATTCCTTCTCTTCCATATTACTGTAGCTATCTGGGCTGCATACCTCCATGTAGTATTCTATGCAGGGACTTGTAATCATATCAAAGACTGAGCTTTATGAGGGCAAGAAGCATCATGGTTTAACCCTCTGTATGTCCACAGTATCTCCCGCTGTGTCTAGAACCCAAGCAGGAACTTGGGAAATTGTCACTAAATGAAAGAGCCTGCTTGCTGATCAGATTCTGGTTAATAGCAGATTTTATGCAACAAATTAGGAGAAGACAAGGCTAGAAGAAACACAGTGAGAGAAAAGACACGAAAGCCTGACAGAAAAAGTACGTTGAGCAATACCAAAATGTAGAAAGCACAACCCTCTTTTAATACTGAAGAACTCAATCCTTGCTTATCTGTGAAGTTCCTGAGGGTGTTCCTGTTCTGTAGCATAGTTCTTTCTTTGATAGCCACAAGACAATCCGGAGTCATCAAGAAAAGTCTGCATTATTTGCAGCATCTTATATAAAAGAAGTCAGAAAATTGTAAAGAGGGGCACCTGGGTGACTCAGTGGGTTAAGCCTCTGCCTTCAGCTCAGGTCATGATCTCAGGGTCCTGGGATCGAGCCCCGCATCGGGCTCTCTGCTTAGCAGGGAGCCTGCTTCCTCCTCTCTCTCTCTCTGCCTGCCTCTCTGCCTACTTGTGATCTCTGTCAAATAAATAAATAAAATCTTTAAAAAAAAAGAAAAGAAAATTGTAAAGAGAGAACCATCCAAAATTATTTTTAAAAGCTTTGGATGTATAAAGATTCAAGTCCTGGCTATTCAAAACAGCTCCTTACCTGAGGTTCTAGGCATTGAGGTTTTATTATATTATCCCAAAGTCTAACGTTTAAATATTTAAATGTTTATCTGAAGTATGTCATACACAGTGACATTTTATTTGGTTTGGTAATTGACCACGAAATTCTAAGAACAGGAAGTCAAAGTCATAAAAATCAAGTGACGGCAAAGAAGGAAAAGTCAAACTATCACAAACAAGGAGTCCAGGAAGATTGGTGTACACTGAAGGTTAACTCTAGTCCTTCACATTTGATCTGCACAAAATACTGTAAAAATTTCATTCCTATATATTCTTTCTCCCATCATCTGTGAGTAAATTCTTGAACCAAAAGACATGTATGTTCCCTAAGGATGAACACTAATTCTCCAGAACGGATAGTCTTTGGTCCAGATAAAGGGAGAGAACCTCCTTTTTGAGTTGTTCAGCTCTTTCTTGTGTAGGAAGTGGTAGGAGTCAAGTTGAATTTCAAAACATCATCCCAAATATAAGAAGGTGCCAGCCTGATGCCATAGCACCCACACCCTCACTGGTACCTTGATCTCTGGCCCTGCTTTTCCCAGCTCCTGCCATCAGCACGAGGCAAATATCTTCAGCAGCCCAGGTCTGTCCAAGGCATTTCATGAAGTACAAAGCTTAGCTGTCATCATTTGAGCTTTTTTATGTTACCAGAGCAAGCAAGATGGGGCAGTGTGGAATAAAAATCTCCCCTTCTAACCACTACAGTTCTCACTGCTCTACTGCATATTTTAAATGAAAATATTTCCATTCTCTGCACTTCAAAGTTAACCTCTTCCATTATGTGGGAAGAGAGGAGCCATAATGATCCACAGTAAAGGAATATCCCCAGTTCACAATGTAAGAGTTGGTTTATCCTTCACCATCCCAACCGAGTTTTGACAGTCACTAACTGGATTTTATGGTATGTTTTCTCTAGCTGGATTAGAAGATCTGTAAGGTCTTTTTTTTTTTTTTTTAACTGTAAACCACAGTTCTGAGCTCTAGCTAACATATTGTGCAGTCTTCAAAGTAAAAACTACCTTGGACTCCATGTGATGAGAGAGAAGGTGCAGGGGAAGGAGGGAGAAAAGGAGGAGAAGGCTGGGCCTGCACACAAGAGAAGAAAAGACTGAGTTAAAGATGATTACCAGTGTGCAAATAACTGCTATCAGTTATTTGAAAGCTAATATTGAAAGCTAATATTGCTGGGTGGGGGTGCGAGAAAACTCTTTAAAGAAGGTAGAGGCCAAAGGAGATTGAATGAGAGGAGCTTCATAACTTTGCTTTGCTTTAAGTTCTGTGTCTGCTCTCATTCTCGCTAAATGTTAACATTCAGAGGAAGCTTAAAAAATCCTATAGAACAAAATATTACTAAGCATTGTTAATTGCTACAATTGATTCCTAAAACAGTTGAACAGGATTTCAGATTCTGGGTCATATTCTAAAGGAAAGTTCTCTGCATTAGATGTAGTTTGTAGATCTAGTTTGCATTAGATGTAGTTTTTGGCAGTCAGAAGTTGTCTTCTCACTCCTGCCCTCGCAGCCCTGCCCCTACTCTGTATTTTTAGTGATTTTCAAATGTAAAAATTAAAAAATTTAAACAACTTCTTCATTAAACAAGAAATAGGTAAGTACCATGCACCGGGCTTAATAAAATACACAGTACCAGTGTTAGAAAGACACTGGCTGACTCAGTGGTGAGCATTGACTCCTGATCTCACGGCTGTGAGTTCAAGCGCCATGCTGTCTGTAGAGATGACTTAAAATTTTAAGGAAAAAAATAAAAGATGACGATGACAACAAAGTACAATCCTGGGCTCAATATTTTCAAGAGTGATTAAATAATTTTTTTCCTTCTGCCTTTTTTGGAAGAGAAAGGTGGTAGTAAGAGAATGTTTATATTGTTATACTTTTCCTCCAGACTATTACTGTTCTATTTTCAGTTTTCATATGAGGAACAAAACGCCATTTTATGTGAACATTTTTCCTTGATGTTTTAAATGTAGGACGCGTTGGAACACCTCATTTTATGGCCCCAGAAGTCGTCAAAAGAGAGCCTTATGGAAAACCTGTAGATGTCTGGGGTTGTGGCGTGATCCTTTTTATCCTGCTAAGTGGTTGCTTGCCTTTTTATGGAACCAAGGAAAGATTGTTCGAAGGCATTATTAAAGGAAAATATAAGGTAATATATTATGAATGTTTTATTTTTCCATTGAGATTAAATTATTCTGGAAAATAGGAAGTCACTATCTGGACTTCCTGATTATCACATAGTTACCCAGTCAGAGAATAGTTCTTTGCTGACGTCATTGATGCCCTAGCCTTTTTAGACAGTATGGACCTCAAGCAAATTTCTGAATCACTATCAGCTGCACTGTCATCTAGGCAGAAGACAGGAGACTGGCTTTGAAACGACCTTGGCCTTCCCCCTCCCTCTGTGCTGCAGCTGAACTCTGTCCCACATGTTTGGAATGCGACCCCATGTTTAGGCTATAAAAACAGGGATCCTGGTCTCTTTGATACAGTATCTGTACATGCAAGTCAATAGTTCCAAGTCTTGGGCCCTTAGATTCACAAAGCCAGTCCTTTTAGCAAAACTGCCCTGTTTAGTGCCCTACTTATTTCAAATAAAATTCTAGTTCAGGGGAAGAATTTGGAATGACCCTTGGAATTTATTGTGATAGAATTTGACCTTTTATTTTACCCTGGGTGAGGTGTTCACAACAGATGTGAGCCCAGATGTGAAGGTATCCATTCTCTGTGCAGTGACCAAATCTCCTCTTTAGGCTAAGCTGGAAAATAAACTTCTTTGGCCCTTTGTGTAACTGGAGGAAAGGGCTTCGTTTTTAAAGCTTTTTGCCTAGTTTGCAAAGTGCAAATGGAAATTTCATCCCAGTGATTTAGTAATTCTTTATTTCACACTTAGTATCTGCCTTTATTTATTTATTTATTTATTTTTGCTTTACCACACATGTTGTTCCATTTGATGTAGTCAGCTAGCACAGCTGAAAAATTGGCCACTTACATCCCAGGATAAACTGAAATGCCAGAATCACAACTGCATGTCATAATATAATTTAGAGCCATGTGGTGGGACTTAAACATTCTTGCTCTTCTTTGGCTACTGTGGCTTGGAAACTGCATAGACTATTCACAGACTTGTGATTAACATATTATTACTTTCCCTATTAAAAAACTAAAAATTCATCAGTGACACTCTGAGTAGCTATACCAAAAAGACCCAAGGAATGCTTGGAAATAAACAAGCTCAAGGGCGGTCTCGCTGCCCCAGCTCTTACACTCTGTGGCCCTATACTGCCACGTATGGCCAAAGACTCAAATGCTGTCTACGGGAAACATGGGGGAGCATGTGTGCTGTATACCAGCTCCGCACAGCTGATGTTGGGGGAGTTCTTTTTCTGCCCCATGTTACTGAAACCCATACTTTCTATTCAACACAAGCCCTGTTTCATTTTGCAGCCATGCCTGGCAAAACCAGACACACAGGTCCGTGTAGCACCAGACTCCAACAAAACTCTGAGGCCTGTTAAGTTTTCTTTTCATTTCCTCAGTAATGTTAGAATTTTACATGGGACTTCAAGAAGAAGGGGTGGGGAGAGCAATGAAAGGCGAAGTAGCTTCGGGGTTGCAGGTGGGAATGAATTCCACTTTCCTTTTCCACCTCGTGCTATCTCCAGCTTATAAGGAAGGGCCTGCAGCTTCGCCTTGTTCTTTAGTTGGACGAAGATATATGCCCAAATTCTTTGACGGAGAAAGATGTTTGAAATACAGGTTTTTCTGCTTCTCTTAGAGTCACTGGACCACAGGGGAATAAAATTAATCCTTCCAGGGTAACTAAATGTCTCAAGAAACTGCTTGTAAGTAGTCCTCCCCCTCCAATCCCTGGAAGTTGTGAGTGGCTCTGAGGAATACATGGCCATGGCTTTCTGGTCCAATCTGGCCGAGTGACATCACAGATACTAACATAGGAAAACAAACACAATTAGCCATGCACCAGCATAATAATAATACTAGCAGTAATGATATCTGCCTCATACCTAGCACTTAGTATGTGCCGGGAACTGTGCTAAGCACACCTATGAACTCATTTTATCCTCACAGTGCCTTACGGCATGGTACCATGTAATGAAATTTCCCACCTGCCTTTTGGAGCACTAAGCATTTGCTAATAATAGAATTCTCCCTTTGTGTCAGTTCAGTTGCTAACTTCCTGGTTTCCAAGACAAACTGTTGTTCCAGCAGCCTCTGGTTTTTCATTTTCTCTTTTTGTAAAGCACTGAATAGTTTGTTTGTTTGATTCCTTGTAAGGAATTTGAACTGTTCACACATGCCAAAAATTAAGCGATTTTAAAAACCCCATTCTTAGTAGTGTAGTAAGTCAGAAGGACATGACAGCTGTATCATAATTTCTGCGCCTGGAGGTGTGAAGCTTTGAGGTTAATAACTTATTTACTCTTTTACTTGGCTAACCTTTCCTTTCATTTATATTCACGGCTTTTTTTTTTTTTAATATGAAAGCCCCATGTTTTCAGCAGCTTTGTTTGAAGTATTGCTCTCTCTACAGTGATAAACCTGGTGGCCTTTCATAGATATGTGTGTGCATATGTATATATATACATATGTACATATGTATACACATGCACTGTGCTGTGATTCTGTCAGAATTTATTTCTATGCTCTTTATTATTGAAAATTTCAAAGAAAAGTAGCAGAGATAACAGTATAGTGAACTCCCAGCTTTAGTACCTAGCAACAGATAGCCAACCTGATTTCATCTGTATTGCACATACTACCAGCCAGCCTCAAAAATACAATTTCAGGGATGCCTGGGTGACTCAGTGGGTTAAGCCTCTGCCTTTGGCTCAGGTCATGATCTCGGGGTTCTGGGATCAAGCCCCACATCAGGCTCTCTGCTCAGCAGGGAGCCTGCTTCCCCCTCTCTCTCTGCCTGCCTCTCTGCCTCCTCATGATCTCTCTCTCTCTCTCTCTCTGTCAAATAAATAAATAAAATCTTTAAAAACTAAATAAATAAATAAAAATTTTATTAGTCCTTTCCTAGAGCAAAGTATCTAGTCTCTTTAGCTAAGATAGAAACTGCAGTCAGGAATATTCTGTTCTTCAGTTATTAAAAATAGTATAACTTGGGGTGCCTGGGTGGCTCAGTGGGTTAAGCCGCTGCCTTCAGCTCAGGTCATGATCCCAGGGTCCTGGGATCGAGCCCCACATTGGGCTCTCTGCTCAGCAGGGAGCCTGCTTCCTCCTCTCTCTATGCCTGCCTCTCTGCCTACTTGTGATCTCTGTCTGTCAATTAAATAAATAAAATATTTTTTAAAAAGATTTTAAAAAAATAGTATAACTTATGTGACAATAAGATCATATGTAAGGGATATTTACTGATGCAAAATTTCACAGACGGAGAAACAGCCACCAAAGCCTGCCTTTGTCCTCTTCCTTAGAAAGCAAGGCTTTAGAATCAGATTTCTCTTCTTCAAGAATTTTATTCACATCAAAATAGCATAGGAGTGTTACATCATAGTGAACGTGAACTTCTCACTGGACAATAACTGTGGAATTTTCCTCTCCTTCTCTTCAGATGAATCCAAGGCAGTGGAGCCATATCTCTGAAAGTGCCAAAGACCTAGTCCGTCGCATGCTGATGCTCGATCCAGCGGAAAGGATCACTGTTTATGAAGCACTGAATCACCCATGGCTTAAGGTAAGGGGGCGCGTACGTGGCCCACTACACCTTGTGTGAACACTTCCGGCGACAAGAATGTCTTGCTCTAGAGGGCACCTCTTCCCGCCTCTTTTCTGAGCACTTTTTTGGAGTTTTGTCCATCTTGTTTGCTGTTTCCAGACAGCCTCTGTAAATACCTGAGTAGAAAATACACCATTCTAATGACAGTCAGCCATCAGAGGGAACAGAGGCAGATTAAGGCTGAACAAATCAGGGAGGAAGGCGTGCTTGTTCTCCACTGACCCTTGTCCCAAAGCTGTGCAACAGGAACAAGGGAAGTGTGGCTGTGTTTATGACACAAAGTTGTGATCTTTATTTTGGGTGTGACTGTGTGGTTCATAACATTATTTTTATTTCCGTAGATAACTAAATACGGATTTATTGTTTTAGGAAGAAGCTTGATTTTTAAAATTCTTTCTCTATCCCATCTTGCAAATGAGTATTAAGGAAAATGTAACTTGGGACTTGAATGAAACAGCGCTGTTTGATTAAGACATTCTACAGTAATTCCAGCAAATTCTCTGTACAGGAGAAAACAGAGGCTCAGAGGTGGAGAATCTTGCCCCAAGTCACAGAAGTTGTCAGTAATGGAATCAGGATTTTAACTGAGCCTACCACGACACTTTCCTTTTCATGCGAGATCCTCTGTCTTTTCCTTACTCAAGGACATCACTACAGCAATATCCCCTTTCTTGCATCACTGCTCTCCTCTCTCTCTTCAATCTAATATGCTACTTCTTATTTTTATTACACACGCACGTGAGTGCACACGCATGCACGCATGCGCGCGCGCACACACACACGCACACACACCCTAACCCTACAACCTCTTCCAGCTTCTGTTCTTCTAGATAGCAAAACTCCTAGAACTAAGTTGACTGTACCCATCCTTGCTGCTCTTTTGCTCTGTCTCCACTCTGGCCCTTGGAGACCTCATTTAATTTTAATGGTCTTAAGTACTATTTGTACTCTGTTCAGAGTCCTGAATTTTTATCTTTAGACTAAGCCTCTCGCCAAAGTGATTCTTTCTTAACCCAGGGTATAGCTCGCCCCCTAATACCTTTCTGATTTCGCCCCCTACTACTCTCCTCTTAGTCTGTTCTCCACATATTGGCCTCATTGTGGTTCCTCAGACACCAGGCTCATTCTGGCTTCAGTGCCCCTGTGTTTGTCATACTCTTTCCAGAGAACGCTCTTCCCCAGGTATAGTCATGGTTTCTTCCTTTACCACCTTCAGATCTTCGCTTAGCTGTCAGCTTCTTAGTAAGAGCTTTCCTGTCTACTTAGTTTAAAATTAGGAAGAAGGAATGCCCCCTGCCACCAGTATGCCAAGTCCCCCTTCCCTGCCTTAGTTTTCTCCATGACATTTGTCACCATAAGACATACCTATATTTTACTTGTTCGTAGTCTATTTACCCCCTGTAAAATACAAGCTGCAGAAGGGTGGGAATTTGGGGTTGTCAGTTCACTTCTGTCCAGCACTCTTGAAAGTATCTGGCATATAGTAGGTGCTCAATAATTATTAGTTACTGTTTAATGAATGAACAAATGAATGTTCATTATATTATACTATGTTACTCCCCTAGAAATTATGAAAAAACAATAAGATATATTAAAATGTAAATTACTAATGTGTCTTAGTGGCGGTGACGTGGATGATGATATTAGAGAACAGTTTTGAGATTCCCGTGGATCCTGAGTCTCCCTTAAGAATTTTACTTATCAGGTCACCTGGGTGGGGCAGTGGGTTAAGCACCGATTCTTGGTTTCAGCTCAGGTCCTGGTCTCGGGGTCATGAGATAGAGCCCCACATCAGGTTCTGTGCTCAGTGTGGAGTCTGCTCAAGACTCTTCTCCCTCTCCCTTTGCCCCTCCCTGCCTCAAATTAATGAATAGATCTTTTAAAAAATAATATTATTTATCAAATCTGCATTCAACTCTGATACACAGCTCTAGTTATTCTTGACTGAAATATTTGGTTTTAGTTATTCCTGATTTCCCCCCGAAAAGAGTAGGTAAGCAGTTTTTAGAGACATTCTTAGTAATTTTTTTCTCCCAGAAATGACCAGTGTACAGGGGACTCCTATTTCTCTTTTGCCTATCTCAGTTTCTCCACAATGGGAATCTTTTATTCATCAGAAGCTAATTTAAATGCCAAAGGACAATGAAAATGGCAGCCATATTAGTCATGTTTAAGATCATTTAGAAAATTTGGCTCTCATTATCATGCATATCTTGACTAACATTTATTTTTGGAACCCTTCTCCCTGCAGTGATTGTAGTTCTTGTTCTAAATAATCTGATCTTAATACATAATAGATTTCTGGCACCAGAAAGACAATAGACAAAAAATGTTAGTAACTTAAATGAAAAAGTTCCAGAAGGCTGTTTGAGCTCAGAATCATGTGCCATGTCTGAGCTACAATTTACCTTCACTGCTTAGGTGCCATCTGGAGATGGAAGAATTCCATGAGAATGTTATCTAGCAAATACTTGTCCGTGTATACTTGTGAATCATTGCTGTGGATGAAATTGATGTTAATTTTGTAAAGACTAAATTTAAGCTGTAGTTTGTATATGAAAAATCCTGCGTAACTACAAAGCGAAGAAATAAGATGATGAATGTCCTTGTAGTAAAGAGTACCCAAAGTGATAATACCATGACTGGGTGTCAAAAGAAAAAAAAAAGACTTATTTTCTTGGTAAAACCACAAGAAAATGTCCTATTCAATGATGTCTTATCGAAAAAGAATTTGAGTAAATAGACCAAGTAATATGTGAATGTCTTATGATTGTCAAATTATATTTAATGTCTTTATCTAAATTAGTGGTGTTTGCTATGAATATTCATTCCAGCAAAAATGAGACCAACTAAAATTGTACTTTCTTTACGGATGACTGAGCTCTTTTCACACCTTTTGTAGCCTTCATATGTAGACCCTAATGTACATTGACTGTAATAAAACATGAAAAGGGTGTTGCCGTCAGGCTAGTCAATTTGACTTTTGGAAAAATCAGTCACACCAAAGAGAGAAAGGCATGGTCAGGCTGCGAGACAGGTTTTCAGATGGTACCAATACAACATAAACACACAGATAAGCTCAAAGAAGTCATAGGGGAGAAGCATCGCATGAGCACAGCAGTATGGGCTCAGGGAAACCATTGAGGTACAAGAGAGATCACTCTCATCTGGAGGTCCAGGAAGGTCTGGGGGAGCACAGGCAAAGCATCACCAAGTGTTCATGGCACATAGGGGTGGGGACAGGAAATAAACTAGTTTGGTACCAATGTCAGCTCTTTGAAGGGTTGTACGGTAGGAGACTGGGAATTCTGGTTTGAGGGACGAATACATACAGTCCCAAATGCCAAACTGAGGACTTTAGATATTACGGTGTAGATGGTAAAAAGCGACTGCAAGCTTTTGGGAGCCAATACAGTGCAAGCAGCAAGCTTATACAATTCCTTTGGACTCTGTGTGCAGGTGGGTTGTCTTTTCGGGGTACAAGCACTGGAGGCAGAGAGAACTGGTGGAAGCTGTGGCTGTCCAGTCAGGAGGTGACAGGGGCCTGCACCCAGGGAGTAAAGGTATAAGTGGGAAAGAAACACTCAGACTGAGAGATTTTAAGGAAGGAAAACTAATGAGGCTCAGTGAGTGATTCGAGGTATTTGGAATTAGGAAGCCCCCAGGAGAGTCAAACATGTAGAGTGGAAGTGATGTCTTGTAAACTTGTTATTTTGAAATAGCTTTAGACTCACATGGAAGTGGCACCTGGCCTGCTCAGTTGGTAGACCATGCAACACTTGCTCTCGGGGTTGTGGGTTCAAGCCCCATGTTGGGTATAGAGATTACTGACAAATGAAATCTTCAAAAAATAAAAAATAAAATCTTAAAAAATTTAGAGAAAGAAGTGGCAAAAACAGTGTAAAATTCCCATGTACATTTCACCATTCTTACCCCCCCAGTGATGATATCTTATATGACCATAACTAGGAAATTGACATTGGAACACTTAACTCAACTGCAGGCCTTATTTGATTTTCACCAGTTTTTATGTATGTTTATGTGTGCATGTACGTGTGTGTGTGTGTGTGTGTGTTTCTAGGAGATTTTATCATGTGTATGGAAGTGTATAAGCACAGCCATAATCATGATAAACAAGTGCTTTTCCACCCGTCATGCTACTCCTTAATAATCATCCTCCCCCTAACTCTGAACCACCGATCCATTCCCCATGACTATAATTCTTGTCCTTTTGAGAGTCTTATATAAATGGGATTATACAGTATCTGACTGTCTATGAGAAACTCCGGTCCCCAGGTTATTCTCTTTTCCTCTCACACAACTACCACACTCAACAGCACTTCTGACACCAAGTGTGTCTGGGTTATTTCCTCGCATCAAGCAATTCTCTGACACCAGCTGGGTGTCCTTCATTTTAATTCAGTTCTGAAACTGACTGAAATTAATCCAGACCCCACAGGTTAAGGGCTTGGCCCCAAGAGACTGTCCCCCAGTTCAGATGCCAGTCGCAAATAGTAGGTCCCCAGGTTACCCACGACTTCTGTCCGACTTGGCTACAAATTAGAGGTTCCCATAACCCACCCCATCTCAACCTTGGATTTGACCGTTTGCTAGAGCAGCTCACTTAGGGAAACACTTAGGTGTACCAGTTTATTATATGATAAAGAGTATGATAAAGGATACAGATGAAGAGATACATAGAGCAAGGTCTTAGAAGTGTCCTAAGCACAGGAGTTCCTGTTCTTAGGTGGAAGGTGGGGTACACCACACTCTTGGTATGTACATGTGTCCATCAACCCAGAAGCTCTCCAAACCCCATACTTTGGGAAATGTTATGGAGGCTTCATCACGTAAGCACTGATCATTGACTCTATTTCCAGCCCCGTCCCTACTCTAGAGAATGGCAGGAGAGGGTCCTGAACATCCCAACCTTATGATCATGACTTTGTCTTTCTGAGGACCACCCCCCATCCAGGAGCCCACGAGGAATCACCTCATTAAAACAGACACACTGCTGTCACCCAGGAAATGCCAAGTGATTTGGGAACTCTGTCAGGAACTACAGTCAAAGACCAGATACTAGAATAGAAGATGCTCCAGTGCTCTTATCACCTAGA
>NC_081575.1:87829314-87878293 GCF_022355385.1 Mustela nigripes
GGCACGTGCACCCAAATGTTTATAGCAGCAATGTCCACAATAGCCAAACTATGGAAAGAACCTAGATGTCCATCAACAGATGAATGGATAAAGAAGATGTGGTATACACACACACACACACACACACACACACACACACACAATGGAATACTATGCAGCCATCAAAAACCCAAAATCTTGCTATCTGCAATGACATGGATGGAACTAAAGAGTATTGTGCTGAGCGAAATAAGTCAATTGGAGAAAGACAACTATCATACGACCTCTCTGATATGAGGAATTTGAGAGGCAGGGCAGGGTATCGTGGTGGGTAGGGAGGGAAAAAAATGAAACAAGATGGGATCGGGAGGGAGACAAACATAAGAGACTCTTAATCTCACAAAACAAACTGAGGGTGGGGGGGGGGGGGGGGGGTGGGGAAATAGGGATAGGGTGGTGTGGTTATGGACATTGGGGAGGGTATGTGCTATGGTGAGTGCTGTGAAATGTGTAAGCCTGATGATTCGCTGACCTGTATCCCTGGGGAAAATAATACACTATATGTTAATATTTAAAAAAAGAAACATTTACTTCCCTTCAATGACGCACATCAGGTGTCATTTCCATCATGAGATAGACGTTCTTTAAAGCAGTGGATCTCCAAGTGTGGTCCCCAGATCAGCAGCATTGGCATCACCTTGGAACCTCTTAAAAAATACATATTCTCAGGCTCTAGTACAATCAGGAAAGAAAACAAAAGATAACCGTATTGGAAAGAAAGTAAAACTGTCATTGGTTACAGATAACATGATCCAATATGTGGAAAATTGTAAGATATCCACAAAAAACTCATAGAAATAACAAACAGAGGTACCTGGGTGGCTTAGTTAAGTGTCCAGCTCTTGGTTTTGGCTCAGGTCATGATACTGGGGTCCTGGGATCAAGCCCCACATCAGGCTGTGCGCTCAGCATGGAGTCTGTTAGAGAATAGCTCCCTCGCCCTCTGTTCCTCCCCCTGCTTGTGTTCTTTCTCTCTCTCTCTCTAAAACAAATAAAATCTTTTTTAAAAAGGGTGGGGGATAACAAAGAAGTCCAGCAAGGTCACAGGATACAAGATCAGTATACAGAATTGAATTGTATTTCTATATATGAGCAATGAATAATCTTAAAATTAAGAAACAATTCCATTCATGGTAGCATCAAAAAGAATTAAATGCTTAAGTATAAATTTGACAAAAGAAGTACAAGACCTGTAAACTTACATTGCTGAGAGAAATTAAAGAAAAGCTAAATTAATGGAGAGATATTTAATGTTCATAGACTGGAAGTTTCAGTATTATTAAGATGACAGTGTTTCCCAAGTTGATCTGTAGATTAAACACAAGCTCTTAAGCAGAAATTGACAGATGGGTCCTAAAAATTCATATGGAGATGCAAAGGACCTAGAAGAGCCAAAATAATCTTGAAAAAAAGGACCAAGTTGGAGGACTCATACTAACTCAACTATAAGGCTACAGGTATCAGGATTCTGGTACTAGTATGGGATAGGGGTAGACATGTAGATCAATGGACACAGCTGAGAGTTGAGGAATAAACTCTTATATTTATGGTTAGTTGATTTCAATAAACATGCCAAGGCAATTCAGTGGGGGAATGAGTAGTCTTCTCAGCAAATGGTGCTGGGACAATTGGATATCCCATGTGCAAAAAGAGACATAAAAGGCCACATATTGGAGGGCCCCTGGGTGGCTCAGTGGGTTAAGCCTCTGCCTTCAGCTCAGGTCATGATCTCAGAGTCCTGGGATCGAGCCCCACATCAGGCTCTCTGCTCAGCAGGGAGCCTGCTTCCCCCCCTTCTCTCTGCCTGCCTCTCTGCCTACTTGTGATCTCTCTCTCTCTGTCAAATAAATAAAAATTTTTTTTAAAAAAAGGCCACATATTGGATTCCATTTATTTGAATAGAGGTATTAATATCTGTAAATCCATAGAGACTGAAAGTATACTGGTGATTGCCAGGTGCTGGGTAGTGACTGCTTAATGCTTATGAGGATTTGGGGGTGGGGGGAGGTGATGTTCTGGAACTAGGCAGAAACTGTGGCTGTACAACATCGTGAATGTACTGAAAGCTAATGAATTGCACTTTATTTTTTTAAAGATTTTATTTAATTATTTGACAGAGAGAGATAGCACAAGTAGGCAGAGAGGTAGGCAGAGGTTAGGGGAAGCAGGGTCCCTGCTGAGCAGAGAGCCTGACGCGGGGCTCAATCCCAGGACCCTGAGATCATGACCTGAGCCGAAGGCAGAGGCTTAACTCACTGAGCCACCCAGGCACCCCTGAGTTGCACTTTAAAATGTTTAGTTTTATGTAAATTTCCCATAGCCCACTTTTTTTTTAACCATATGACAAAATACTTTTCTTACATACTGGTTGCCTTTTCAGTACACTTAAGGGATATGACCCATTCCCATAGTAACCATGGCTCACTGCACCACCCAGCTCACCCAAGGGACCAGCCCTCCCTCAGTCTTAGTTATGCTAGAGGTTGGAGGGGCATGTATTTATTAAAAAAGTCTCATGGTTGATTATGGTATGGCCACCTTATTGAGAGTCATTACTCTTAAGCACAAACGGTAATGGTTCCACAAAATTCCATCATATTGTATATATCATAACTTAATTAACCAGCTATTAGACACAGGGATCACTTCCCATTTTCCACAGCCATATACTATTGTATTGTCTATTTTCATTAATAAAACTATGTATACCTATGATTAATTTCCTAGGGTAACTTTTGTGCTAGTGGAATTGTTGGCATCAAAGTATATGCGTGTATTGAAGACTTTTGGTCCCTATAAACAACCTGCCCTCCAAAAGACTTATACCTGTTTGAGTAAATTTGTATGTATTTTTGGTGAGTTTTACTTTTGAGGTTGAACCTTTTTCTCATTCTGAAAGTTTTGTGGAACTTTTGTATGCCAGAATATAAAACATCACTCATTTTACTTTGAAAGTTCAAGATAATGGCTCATTATTCATTACAGTAATATCTATACTCAACAATCAGAAAGTATTTCTTTCCATATTTGTTCATTCGTTTTGGCATGTAACCTCTCAGTAGGCCAAAGGAGATGATAAATCTCTAATGGGAGAATTATTTGAAGAATTAACATTAACATCATTTTCAGACTATCTTTCACATATAGATTTTTAAAAAGTTAATGGAAACCTGCATGTGATTCAAATTATCACACACTTCTTTTTCTTCTCCTCTCTTTCATTATTTGGTTCTACATCTTTGAGTGACAGCAGAAAATTTGCATTTCTCATTTTGATTACCAGATTTCAGATGTTGGGGTTTTTCCCCCTCTTTTTGTTTTATACTAAGCTCTAGACTTTTAATACTTTCCTTTAAAAAAAAATCCTACAAACAATACTTCCTTTAATAAATACTGTAGGCCTCAGTATAAGACTAGATATGAGAATCCTGTTTTCTCAAGTTGAATATTAACATAAGATGCACAAGACAGACTGTGATCCAGGCTGTCTAGAAAATTTGTGCTCGGGGGTTTCTCTTAAGGAGATACACCTCTGCTGTCACCCTGGGTGCTGTCTACTTGTAGTTACCAAGCCAGGAGTCAGGTTTGGGGGTGGGGGGCAGTGCTAGGGGAATGTCTGTCAGCATCTGAGCTTGTCTAGGGAAGAGACTCAAAGAATCTGTTTCAGAAATCATCGCGTTACTTCATGAATTATTTCTACCTCTAGAAAGCAAATTTCCCTACAGTGAAGCATGTCGAAGAAATTTTGTAAAGGAAAAAAAAGAGTAGAAGCAATAGGGGTGCCTGGGTGGCTCAGTCGGTTAAGCATCCAACTCTTGATTTCAGCTCAGGTTGTGATCTCAGGGTTGTGAGATCAAGCTCCACACTGGGCATGGAACCTGCTTAAGATTCTCTCTCTCCCTCTGTCCCTTCCTAATCCCCCCCAAATCAAGTGCGTGCTCTCTCTCAAAAAAAAAATAAATAAATAAAATAGAAGCAGTATTCTGTATTTGGGTAAATGTATTGCATTCAGTTCAGGAAATGGTAAGTATAATCCATGTAATTTAGTTTAGAGGATAAAACCATTTATTCCTTACACTGCACATAGAGAAAGTGAGGGAGATTTCTGATAATTTTCTATAATTTTCCTTTATCGATTTTGCAAATTGCCAAAGTATAGCCTGTTGCTTCTCTGAATTACCAGTCAGCCCCTCAAATTCCTGAACTTTGTAGAACTAGAAAAACCTCAGGAATGCCATTATCCAATACTTTATAGAGATGTACTGTACATGCAATAGCCACTAGCGATATGTGATGATTTTTAATGAATATCAAAGAAAATTTTACATTTGATTTCTCAGTTGCAGTAGCCATGTATCAAGTGTTCACTACCACATGGGGGCTAGTGGCCACTGTATGAAACAGTACAGGTATAGAACATTTCCGTCAGCACAGAAAGTTCTGTTGTCCAGCACCATGGAATCCTAGCACCTCCAAGAGTAATGCTTGCACCTAACCATCGCCTTTTGCGCGGTTAACCAGGAAGCTTTAATAGCTGCCTTTTGGCAGTCTTCCCCTTTCTATTAATTCAACAACAATGAACTTAGGGATTTGTCGGGGACCTTTGCACCCTAAGGAAAGCCAGCATTTACATACAGTCCTCTCCTGTAGCAAGGAGTGGTACAGACGGGGTAAGTAATTAGCACAGTGGTTGTGGGTTCTACCTACTCAGAGCAGCAAGTCTGCTACCCAGAAGGCACCAATGACTCTGAAAAGTGAAAACTGTTCTTGTGGTATGAACACTTCCAGAAATAATAATTGAAGTGATTTTGATCTTTCTCTTGATTTTACAAAGCAATTCTATTAATTTCTGATTCTGAAATATAGAACGTATTACTTCCCCAGTTTGGCAGTCTAGCTTTTGAACATTATTATGTATATTAAAAGATCATCTTTATAAAATACTTCTAGGGGCGCCTGGGTGATTCAGTGGGTTAAAACCTCCTCTCTCTCTGCCTGCTTCTCTGCCTACTTGTGATCTCTGTCTGTCAAATAAATAAATAAAATCTTTAAAAATAAAAAAATTAAAATACTTCTACACAGACCCAAAAGGATTCCTAAGATACCTATTCTGTGTAGTTGCTCTTAAATGTAGTCATATCTGCTACACTTAACAAGTCTTATTGTTCAGCTTCTTCAGAGAAGATAGCACAGCCTCCTTTAGTCAGATATCCCGACTTAACGTTGTAAAATTCCCTGTTTTAAACCTGCATTTGAGGTCCTATGCACATTGACTGTGCTGACTAGACCGAATGACAACACTGCCTATGACTCTATGGGGAGATGCCAGGAGCTTAGACGTCATCAGTCATCTCACCTCATCATCATCAAGGACCCAGTTCTTACATGTAATCAACCCAAATCCTTTACCATTTCTACATTGAAATGGCTATCCAGCCTTCTGGTCATCTCTGTTCAGCCTCAACCTCTCCAAGTTCTATTTCACCCTTTTTAGGGCTTAGAGTTCAGTGTTGAACCCTAATAAAACGATCCTTTCTCAAATCCTTACGTGACATGAGTATTTGTATAACCCTGTGATGGGTTTTGCCCCCTCAGTATATTACAGTATGACTCTGTTTTATTTTGCCATTTGGATGCAAAGCCAGTTATTCTTCATGTCATTTCAAAACTTGTATTTGGTATTTGGACTTTTTAAAATGTACCTCCCTGCTTTTGTGTCTATCAGGCTTCATGGTACTTGTTTCTGAGCTTAGGGCACCAAAAAGGGACTTGGCTATTGTCGTCAAGTCAGCAGTTCATCTGTATTCACTCTCCTGTTCATTTCTCTCTCTTTTTTTAAGATTTTATTTATTTGACAGAGAAGAGCACAAGCAGGGGGAGCAGCAGAGGGAGAGGGAGAAGCAGGCTCCCCACTGAGCAGGGAGCCCAACGTAGGGCTTAATCCCAGGACTCCAGGATCATGACCTGAGCCGAAGGCAGACACTTAACCAACTGAGCCATCTAGGCACCGCTCTCCTGTTCCTTTCTTGAAAACTGTGTTACCTCCTTAAGTGCATCGAGTAGTTTAACTTAGCAGAAGTCTGAGCTAACCGTTTTCTTGTTTTCCACTTCCTAAATGAGACACAGAATCATCTAACTGGGAGCATTCCCTTTGATATTTGACATATTAACAATAGTTAGGATTGAGTTGAGAATTATTACTTGTAGCTCTGTCTCTTTTTTAAAAAAAGATTTCCTTATTTGAGAGAGAGAGAGAGAGAGAGAGTGTGTGTGTGTGTGTGTGTGTAGGGGCAGAGGGAGAAGGAATATCTTTTTTTTTTTTTTAATGGTTCAGTCAGCCAGCACAGATCTTAAGGGTCTAAACTTTGTTTTTTGTTGTTGTTTTAATGAAATTTTCTTTTTTCAGTGTTCCAAGATTCATTGTTTATGCACCACACCCAGTGCTCCATGCAATACATGTTAATACGTATTAAGGAGGGCATGTATCACATGGAGCACCCGGAGAAGGAAAGTCTTAAGCAGACACTGTGCTAAGCACAGAGCCCAACATGGGGCTCGATCCCACGCTTGTGAGATCATGACCTGAACCAAAACCAAGAGTCAGACGCTTAACCAACTGCACCACACAGGCACCACAGTTCTCTTTTTGTTTGAATTCAGAATCTGCCTAATTTGCTTAGTGAAAAATTGTATCTTTAATGTCTGCTGTCTTAGCAGATTGTGAATAGTCTTCTTAATTCATGTTTGTTATATTTCAGAACTTACTAAAGTATACCATCTAAATTAAAGTAGGTAGAAAACTTCTTTGTGAAGGATTTGATGAACTGACAAGTTTGAAGAACTACCTGTTTTAAATCTATATTGATGTCGTTGTACCCAGTCTCTTTCATAGCAATAGTCTAGTACAAGAGGAGGCACACTATGGCCTGGGCACCGAATCTGGCCCGTAGCCTACTTTTATATATAAAGATTTATTGGAACACAGCAGTGTGCATATTGTCTGTGGCTGCTTTCATGCTACAGTGGCAGAGTTGAATAGTTGCGACAGAGACCAGATTCCCTGCAGGCCTCAAATATTCATCTGGCCCTTTACAGAAAAAGATTTCTGATACCTGGTATAGTAAAAACCCTTGAACTGGGAGAGCAGTCAGAGGACCTCTATTCTGTTTATGCTTGATTTTATCTCTTAAGTTGGCAGCAACCTTAACAGGTTGCAAAGCCTCTCCAGACCTCAGTTTCCTCACACGTAAAATGAGTCTTTTAGAATGACTCATCCACTAAGGTTATAATTCTATAAATCCATAAACTGTTTTGGAACCATTTTGCTGTTTTACATAATAGCTTTGCATTGACTATTCAAACTACATGCAGTCACTGAGTTTAGAAAACTAAATAAAGAAAACTGCTAACCATAAGACATAAATTAGGAACTTGCTACTATTGTCTTAAAAGAATTTACCTCTCTAAAGGCTCTTTTAAATAGTGCTTTCCTGGCATAAGTATTTCTAAATCTTTGAACACAGTAGTAGCTGGAACAGGCCCTGAAACATAAACTCAACATATTAAGAAACTCAGTTGAACTTCATTTGGAAAGAAAACTAAAGCATCTCTAAAATGTAGTTTCAGTGTGTGGGAAACTTTTGATATATAAAAATTCCATTCCCACCCAGCTTTTAGGGAACACGTGTGTATGTGAAATGAAATAAGGTTCTACTATAGAAAGAAGAACTCAACATTCGGTGCTGTTTCTTTTTTCATCGTAGTAACTGACTATAATGTTCCACATAGGGACCTCTCATGCATTAACCCTAGACTTCGAGAAGTCTAAAAAGTTGGGGTACCTGGCTGGCTCAGTAGGAAGAACATGTGACTCTCAATCTTGCGGTTGTGAATTCAAGTCCCACGTTGGGTGTAGAGATGACTTAAAAAAAAAAAAAAAAAGGAAATCTAAAAAGTTGCCTGGAATAGTATCACCAAGATCATGTCTCTCTATTTTTTTTTCCCTTCCCTTTCTGCGTTCAATTCATTTCCATGTATATTTGTAGAAAGAAACCCTAACATGGCCCCCCAAAATGAACCTTGTGGAAACATGCTTCTATTAATGTTTTCATGTATTTAATAAATGCCTACACACATAAAAAATTTATCTTTTTCCCCCCTCTCTCCCTCTCTGAAAAAAGGGGGGGCGTACCATCTGGGTGGCTCAATTAGTTAAGTCTCCATCTCTTGATTTTGGCTCAGGTCATGATCTCAGGGTTGTGAGACTGAGCCCATGTTAGGTTCCATACTGGTGAGGGAGGCTGCTTAAGATTTTCTCTGCCCCATCCCTCTCTTAAAAGAAAAAAAAAAGATTTTTTTTCTTTCTTTGCAGAAAAATCCATGTGTCCAGTATTTAAAATTTATTTTTTTTAAGATTTTATTTATTTATTTGACAGATCACAAGTAGGCAGAGAGGCAGGCAGAGAGAGAAAGGAGGAAGCAGGCTCCCTGCCGAGCAGAGAGCCCAATGCGAGGCTCGATCCTAGGACCCTGGGATCATGACCTGAGCCGAAGGCAGAGGCTTTAAGCCACTGAACCACCCAGGTGCCCCTCAGTATTTAAAATTTAGACTTAGACTACTTAAGTTATTTGATACTTTAACTACCTAAATGAGCAATTCTACTTGGACCAGCAAAAGGCTGTGCTCATGTTCTAGTGATATATCGGTAAGCCTAGTGGTGGTTTACACTTCCAAAATGATTTACGGTTTGCAAAGCACTTTCGTATACAGTATGATTTTTGACAGCCCTGTACAGTAAGTTATGTCAGTTTTAATATTTTCACATTACAACTGAGAAAGACTTCAAGAGGTTAAATAATCAACTCAAGTAGTATCAGGCAGCTGGAAAATGGCAGAGCCGTGGAACATACCCAGATTTTGACCCACGCCTAACAGACTTGCAGAACTGAACATTTTCACAAAATAACTTTTAGTGCTGTTCTTGTTACTGTCACGGTTCCTGACATTCTTCCATCTAGCAGTCTGAAGGGGTGTCGTGCACTCAATAGTACAGTAATTCTCAACGAGGAGTCGGGGGAAGCTGTGTATGCTGTTTTAAGAGGCGCCTGTACTTGGTTCCACTATGCGGCCTGATGGAGAATTATTGTCCTAGAGTACCACGTAGTCCCTATTAACAAAGAGGGAGGGGCAAAAGATGTTTAAAAAGAGAACGGACTCATTCCTACTTCCCAGAGATAATGCTGCTAGCATTTTTATATATGTTCAGTCTTTTATATCTGTATTAATCTTTGTTTTTCAAAAATGAGATCATACCATAGATTGTTTTGAAACCTTTTTTATGTAATTCACAAGCATCTTTCTGTTTTATTAAACATCCTTCAACATCCTTTCATAGTGACTGCAGAATATTCCATTTTGTGGTACATGCTAAGTTCAAGATGTAAAAGGTTTCACATACTTCCCCAGCCCCACCAGTGTTCTCCTCGTGTATGCATATGTGATTAATTTGAAGGAATCCAAAATCATTTAAAAGCTACCCCTCTTCTAGCTGTCATCTCCTATAGGTTTGACTCTCTGAATACTCCTTTAGTTTGTTATTGAACCTTTTTGTATTTACATATTTGTTTTAATTTTTCTTCCATCTTTTTGTTTTAGGGTGCAGTACTAGCAGCTGTGTCAAGTCACAAATTCAACTCCTTCTACGGGGATCCTCCTGAAGAGTTGCCAGATTTTTCCGAAGACCCTACCTCCTCAGGTAACTGGACCGTTCATTCATTCACCAGTGTGAATCATTTGGTGTCTCATCCTTTCTCTGCAATTGTGAATAAACTTTTCCTATGAATCTAGTTAGATCCCCCCAAGGAATTCTAAGGAAGTTTGTCATCAACCAAATCCCATCCACGTGTGTCTAGTTCCTTTTAATTTTACTACTGAAGTTGCTTTCCCCTGCTGCTCCAAAACATTTTACTTTTTTCTTTTTACCTCAGAAATACTTTACCCCCTTTCTCCACTCCAGACCCAACATAGTACTTCATCCAATCCAATATGGTGGTCATTCGTTTTGGATCTTTCTTATTGACTTATACCCTAACAAAAAACTTCTGTTGTATGATTTTCCCCATGTCAGCCATAGCAGATCAGACTTTGAGACAACCCTTTTAGTTTTCTCTTTCGATATAAACTATCTTGTGACTTCTCTCTCAAAACAATTTACAAGTTCTTCACTTTTTGTAAAGTCTGTAACACATGTATACAAGCATTCGGGGGAGAAGAACATAGAAGAGTTACCTATTTGGATGAAATGTATATAGGTACTCCTGGGGGGAAAAAAAACCACCAGTGTTCACAAAATTATTTTATAAAACACTCAGATTTCCATTTTATTAGTGAGGTATTCTCAAGGACCATTTGTTAAAAATCCACAGTATCCATTTACATGTTTATGTAAATGCATGTATATGTCTGTTACACTCTTTAAATTTCATTGATGTACATACATATTTACATCTGAATCGTATGTCCTCTGCCCTCAGCTTTCTTTCCTTCTCACATTAGAGTCACTCAGTATTTGCCATGTGGTTGACTTTGGGCTGCTGGTTTAATTTTTGTAGTTTTGGGGCTGCCAAGTCAGTATTCATGTATTACCATTGGGACTCAAGGCCCAGGGCCCTTCCTAAAGCATGAGGTTTGTCGTTCACTATTAGCAGTCTAGGAAGAATGGATGTGCTAATGCTTCTCTCCTCTTGGAACCATGAGCATTTATCAGTGTTTATGCTTCTTTCTTCTCTCTGTTTATACACGTATGTGCTTATTACACCTTGTGGAAACGAACAGGATCAGGTTTCCCATTCCTGTAGCTATGTAGTTCCTCATTTTGACCTTTACCAATTGGGATGTGAATCTTCCTCTTTTGAGTAAAGGTGATTTCCAAAAATGATCAGAAATGGGAATCTTAGAAAAAAGACTCTCTGAAGAGAAGGTCTTGCTGGTTTCCTCTTGTGCTGACTTTGTGATTATCCAGAGCCCTTACCACATGAAAGGCAAAGCTGTAGTTGTGTTTCTAGATGTGTTCTCCCATGCTCCCTGCTGTTCCATGTCTGTCTTTTCCTCTGCCAGTCCATTTTGTTCCCTCCCGCTGTAGCATTTGGGTTAGCTCAAACCTCTCTTCTCTTCTCACACTCAGTTTACAGTAGACCCATCTGGAGGGAATGGATCCAGTAATGGTTTTATATCATACTGTGACTACATGATACAGTCACAAATTTGGAATAGATTGAAAGATTGTAGGTCAAGATCAAATACTGTTTTCATCTTTGGAATCGGGACTAGAGAGCCATGTGGTCTTTGCAATAGCTTCACAGACCTAATCTTTAGTGTTAACCCCTTAATATGTACCTATGCCTAGCAAAAGTTTAACGAGCTCTTAAGTGTCCCCTTCTGTTAAAGAATTGGATTATTCTATCAGGAAAGAGAATGGTCTATAGTTACAGACATGCTTATTTTCTGTTAAATACGTTTTTATCGCCCAGGGGTTTTTTTTGTTTTGCTTTCCAGTTCAATTTGTAAATGATACAGTTGAAATAGTTTCTGATTGCAGCATTTGCTTTATAAACAAAAAAGAAATTTCCCACAGTCTTGCGGGTAGCCTGCAAGCTCTCGAATTAGTTGTTCACAATTTCACATTCCCTCTTGCTTCCCTTTCCTTCAGTCACACCTTCTTTTTCCAAAATTTCGGGATCTTAATGATCTTGTAAGCAGTCTATATCTTCACTTGACATGCGAATGGCTGCCTCTAAATTATTTTTAAATAGCAGGCTGCTCTGAATAAAAGACAAAGGAATCATTATGCAGCGTATGCGTTTGATCACCTCCCCTAAATGAAAAGGAAATTTTTTATGAAGTCAAAGACAAAGGAACATTTTGAAGAATACTCTAATACTTTCATAACTTTCTCTCATATATCAAGAATTATTCATATGTTCCTAAAATTAATTTTTAATACTAAGTCATTTAAAGGGAGATATTGTACTACTTTATCAGCATCATTTATGAAATAGCTCTCTACCAGCAAACTTCCTTTTCTGCAACCAGCAGTGATAGTTGTATGCTTGGTTGCAGAAAGCCTATTATATATCTTGTCTGGACTCACATAAGAGCTTTACACTCCCATAAATTAACACACGTATTTTCATTTTTCATTTCATTTTTTAAATGTTTTCATTTTCAAGCCTAAATTCTTGTCAATGTCATTCTAATCCTTAAATTTCTCATCATTTATTTTAAGTTCCAACATTAACTGTTCCACTCTTTTCTGTTTAAATCTGCATGGGTTTGTTTTATGGTACAAAACACAAAGCACCTTTTAACTTCACCTGAAAGTTCTCATGGCAAAAAGAGAAAAATGATCAGCAAGGCTGTGTTTGTTGGGTAGGGGTGAGGGTTCCAGGAAGGAGGGGTTAGAGAGAGAACCATGTAAGGTTACCAACTGCTATTTCTTGAGAAGGACAGTCTGTTTTTCATCTTTGGATAATGCCTGTTCTATTCTTCCTGTGAAATAATGATAAGTAGGTCATTTTTTTTTTAATGACTTTGCTTGACAATTAAAATCCTATTTTGGTTCCCCCCCCAAATTTTATTTAATAGCACAATTGAAAAATGAATTTAAAATGAATACATTTCCTGATCTGTCATCTAAAGAGTCTAACATATTTAGATATGCTGTGTACATTGTAAAACAATTTTTATGTAAGAGATTATTTTTTTCTATTTTATCAAAATTAGTCCGTTATACATTCACTAGAATTTGTTGAGTTTAATCATATGATATACAGTGTATCCTTCCTTTGTTACTTAACAATCCAAAGTAGAAATGTTCTTTTCTCATATTTCAAATCAAAGAAGTCAGAATCCCAACCCAGTGTTTTAATGACTGAAATCCTTAACAGTCCCAGGGAATGTGCTCATGGAACACAAGGACTCACTTTGGGCTCAGCTGGGGGACCGTGCTTCTTATGGCTCATCTACTGGGCCCAATTGCAGCTTGATAACCTGCTTGCTCTAAAACCATACTGTTTGTTGTTTGTCCATATGCTGCCTTCCTCGTAGGACTCCTAGCAGCAGAAAGTAGGTATCCCTTTGTTTTCCTCTAAGCTTTATCTTTTATGCAAAAGTGTTTGGCTTTGCATGGTTCATAAGCAGCTTGATTTTCTCTTTGGCTGTTTGTTTAGATGTTTGATTATGAATTTTAACACTGCCTGACCATAAAATCAAAACATGGCTGTACTGATTTCCTGAAGCACTGTCATACAAATAATACTAACCTCCCTCACTTTCATAAGAGGAAGATAGGCAGTGTTAAAATTTTAATTGCATTTAATATTATCTCACATATGAATTTCAAGCACAAGTACATTAATTTGGGAGAAAGGGTAACATTTTATTTTATGGTTTGCTTTCAAGAAAAGTTTCAGGGTAAGTGAATTTTCTTTTGATGATTACATAATCTATAAGCAGTTTTTTTTACTCTCTATAACTGACTGAATTTTTAGTTAATTAATATGGAGCTGTGGAATAAAGCCCTGAATTCATGTGTCTCAGCAACTTTTACCATCAGAAAGATCATTTATAAGGACTAATATAATGGCTAAATTTGAATTACAAAAGGACACAATTTGATTATGTGACAACATTAAAGTAAAAAGTATGTAAAAGAATTAGACACACAAATGGTACAAGTAAAACTAAGGCAATCTGAATAAGATGGCTGGATTGTATCAATGTCAGTATTCTGGGTATGGTATTATACTATAGTTCTGTTAAATTCTTCCAATGGGGAAACGGAGCAAAGTATACATTTCTTGCAATTGCATATGAATCTACAATTATTTCAAAAATTTCAATTAAGACGATAGGATAAAACTTTATCTCTACATTTTGCTTACTGGGGGTAAGTATATAGGAAACAATGATAAATTAGAAAATCTGAATGCTAATAATTGAATACATTGTCACATCCTCTTACATTTGTTACTTGTAGCTCTAATTGCAGCTGATTTAATATAAAAATCTCACAGTAGGGGCGCTTGGGTGGCTCAGTCATTAAGCGTCTGCCTTCAGCTCAGGTCATGATCCCAGGGTCCTGGGATTGAGTCCCACATCAGGCTCCCTGCTCAGTAGGGCGTCTGCTTCTCCCTCTCCCACTCCCCCTGCTTGTGCTCCCTCTTTTCCTGTCTTTTTCTGTCAAATAAATAAAATCTTTTTTTTTAATCTCACAGTACATTAATTGTCTATTGCTTTGTGTTGAATCATTTCAAAGCAGGATTTATCCTCTCAAAGTTTCTGTGGGTCAGGAATCTGGGCATAGTTTAGCTGTGTGCCTCCGGCTTGGGATCTCCCATGAGACTACAGTCAAAGAGTCATCCAGGGCTGCAATCTCATCAGAAGGCCCAGCTGTGGGTGATAGGTAGAGGAAACCTCTTCCAGACTCACTGTCATGGTTGTTGACAGGCTTCAGTTCCTTACTAGCTATTGAGCCTCTCCAGAGGGCTGCTCACAACACAGAAGTTTGTTTCCCCCAGAATGAATGATCAAAGAGGAAGGGCAAAAGTAAGAGTGCCCAAGACAAAAGCCACAGTCTTTATAACCTTATCTCGGAAGTGACATCCTATCATTTCTGCCCTATTCTCTTCATTGCAAGTGAGTTTATAAGTCCAACCCACACTCCAGGGAAGGGATTTGATTATACAAGGGTGTAAATACCAGGAGGCAGGGATCTTGGGGGCCATCTTAGAGGCTGCGCACCACATACAAGTTAATGACTATTAGAATGTGAATACTTCTTTGTACCTACTTTTGTTTCTCTAGATTTGTCATGCCTCTCCTGTTTTGTTAACTAGACCTATCATGGCATTTGGAAATGAAAGCATCTTGGAGGTATCAAGTAGTGCTTTTCCTTAGTTGTAAAGTTTTCTATGAATGGGCACTTAACCAGATTTTTTATTTGAAGTACTTTGACAAATCTGTGCCCAGTGCTGCTGCTATTTGAAAACAGACCATTTTAACAAGCATAATGACATTAGAATTATAGCATCTGTACTCTTATAGAATCCATTTGCAGAGTTTACTTCTTTTAATTCTAAATTTTGAGATATCTGCATGATACACATAAAGAATCTAAAGGAATTATCACCATGTGTAAGTTTTCATAGCTTGAATTGGATATAGTAGAATGCTTAAGTCTAAAATACAATGTCCATTACAGGTTTCACTATTGCTTATAACTTGATCATTAACCAGAATTTGCTTTGTATGGTGGAAATAAAAGCTGTTGTCCAGAGGGGGAAAGGGAAGCATTTGACTGCAAAGGGACAAGAGGGAACTTTTTTTGGAGAGATGGAAATGTACACTTAAGTTGGTGAATTTTAACTTAATAAATTACATTTCAGCAAGCAGATTTTTTTAAACACTGTTGTGGGTGGGGCTTTGACTGAGTGGGTGATAGGAATGTGTGTGTAGTGGTTTCAGTGTTGTATAATTGGGATTGCTAATACAAGAGGAAGGAGGCTATTAGCTCTTCAGAAAAAGCTAGACTGGATTCAGATGCTGAATTTGCTCCATGCCATTGGGTTTTATATCTATACATAATTTTTTAAATATACACATACAAATTTTTGTTACTTAAATAACTGCATATGTGTGTATGCAATTATAAGATGTATGTAGTATATACATTTATCAAAATTCATAGAATGGTACACTTAAAATTTATATATTTCACTCTGTGTATATTTTACCTGAGACAGAAAAAGGAGTATTAAAATCTATGCTGAAGTGTTTAGGGGTACAGTCTAGTAATGTTGACCCCTCTGCTGCTCATTTTGAAACAAATGAAAAATAACATGAATTGATGTTCACAGTTAAAGTGTATGATTATCAACCTAATTTTTAGATGCAAACTTGATCACCAAATGAATTGTGCAGAAATTAAAATAAAATACTATCCCGAAGGCAGGGCTTGGTTACTGTCTAATAAATTTATCATTTGAAAGTTTGGACCAAGGCCCACAAAAATAAACCTTATGTGGGAAATAAAATTGAGATTAAAGAGAAGCTAGAAATTGGATATCCTCTCATTACCCGATGCAAATTATTCCGATGTGTTGCTGAGGGTGAAACATGGTTTCTGGAGGAGCCAGTCTGTAGTAGAGGGACTCAGGGTTATAGACTTGACTTTGGGGGACTCGCTCTTCTGCTCACAGCTGTGGCCCCAAAATCAGATGACCCTAGGGAGCCTCCAGTTTTGCAAGTATAAAAACACTTGCCTACAGGACGGGGTTATTGTGGAATGACATAAGGTCATGAGTATAAAAGCACTTTGGAAGTTATAAACTGTTCTGCAGATTTAAGTATCAAAATAATTGTATTACAACTTTAAGGAAATGGGGCTGTAAAGGAAGCTGTTTTCTGTGGTTACGTGTTATGTTATGAATTCTTCAGCATTTACTCAGAAAAAGTCGTCTTAATCAAACACATATTGTTGTGTCTTTTTGTACAAAGCTCCCTAACAAAGTGCAGCCTGGAGTACAAACATGAATAAAATACCCACAGTCCCACCCTTAAACAGATCACCCTCCGAAGTGAACTCGTGTGCTATTTATTGATTTTTTTTTTTTTTAGGGCAGTTACAACTTGATTCAAAGGCTTTATAGAAAAAAAAATCCTTTTCAGTTTTTGAGAAAAGTGAAGAGTTCTTTCAGATAGGACAGTATTAATCCACAAAGTAAATACTAATAGCAGTTAAGAGCCTGCATGTGTGCTGTACTGTGTTAGGTCGTGTTGCCTTTGTTATTACTACTGTCTCAGTGTTTAAAACAAACAGCAATGGTTTTCCATTGCCCCAGAAGTGTCTTTATGTACACCTACATTTGATAATGAATGGAAAAATTATGGGACATTTTGATGGGTTTGGTACTGATCTGCAGGTATCAATGATACATATGTATCAGACAAAGAATGTTTTTCTGTGGTTCTGCTGCTCATACCCAAAGAAAGAAAGAAAACAGAACAGAAGGTGTTAAAATGATCAAAGGCAAAGAAAGATTTTGAGGTTAGACCAAAACTATATGTTTATTCAATGTAGAAGATAAAGGGAAAAATGGAAGAAAAGCTGTAATTTTCCTACCTAATTTCAGAAACTTAAAATTTGGGGCATTTTTCAGAAACTGAAAAAGGTAGCTCGAGTATAGGTATGGAAAGGCTTCCTCTCGTGATTGAAAACCCACAAGGTTAACCACATTTCAGCAGAAGATAAGACTATAAATCAGTTCAGAAATGGTGACAAGATCCAAGGAGGATAAATTGACCCGTTGAGCTGATGGGTCTTGCCTCCTGGAGACCTTGGCTAACAGATGCCTTGTGCTTTCCAGCAAACCATTCACTAGGTCCGTCCGAGCAGATGAGACCCCGGGTGGAGGTGTCGAATTCCTGCTCAACCACCTCCTCTCTAAGCTTGCGCCAGCTCCTCACAAGGCAGCCTATTTCTGTGATAGTTTGTTTTTTTCCCCTTGTATATCATTTACTTCAGGGTATAGGATCCCTGAGAGCCCCTTCCTCAAGGCCAGGGATCATCCCTGTTTTCTCAGAAGCCCCTGCCAGGCACCTGGCAAAAAGCAGGAATGTTCACTAAAGATTTCAGTGACTGTCTGACCCGACAAGGATCAGGTTCTTGTCTAACCTCCATACCCATGCATAAACCACAGGCAGCTTCTTGTCGCTGTTTCTCCTGCATGTTTCCATGCAGTAAGTCAGGCAGAGCATAGACTTCAGAGCCAGACACGCTGGGGCTGAGTCTCGGTTCTACCATTTCTAGCTGTGACCTTCCTTGACTTCTCTGAACCTCAGTTCCCTGTCTAGGAAGGTCAGGTAACATATCTACCTTACTGCGTTGTCCTGAGGATGTGCCTGGCGTGTAATAAACAGTTGAGAACTGGGAGCCCCTGTTATGATGATGATGATGTTTCCTTAGAACTTAATTCAGGGCATGCTTTGTGGATGTTTTAAAATGAATCAAATATAGACATGCCTTAAGGACATCACAGCACAGAAGAGTGACCTAGCATACCTGTAGGGTCACCCATGGAGTATGCACGCTGGTGGGACAGGAATTGCGTGGAGCTCTGGGGTTCACAGATGAGCAAGTGGTACAGCCAGAACTGCTTCCAGGTGGTTAGACTTGCCATCTCGGTATCCACTAGATACAAGGTGGTTTTATTTTCATCTTATAGTATTAATAAACTGCCACTAGATGATGTATCCAGGTAAGCGATACTGGTAGAGACCGTAAAAACTACGTAAGATTCCATTAAGGTAATGGAGTGAAAATGATAATTGGGTTTCTGTAGTATCTGTTGAATTTCTTTAATGTACAAAAGACATTTCATTGGTATTTCTGTCATTGCAGTTTTGTCAAGTCCAAAAGTTTAGAACTGGCTTTAGTGACCCTATAAACCTGGTATCATTTAACCCTGCTATTGATGTGCTGGGGCCAGTGTTCCGTGGGACAATTGGAACTAATTTTTTCACATCATCCCTTGTTTTACAAGGCTTTCAGTAAGGGATGATGAGAGAGCTGGCTTTGAACTAATTTACAGAGGGTTGTTTTGTTTTGTTTTGTTTTCCCTGCTCAAAACAAAGTGAAACTCACAAGAAGAACAGGTAGAAGGAAGTGGATTTGGTTAATACATTTTCAGGAACAGAAAGAGAAATGAGGACTGATTTGTCCTTTGTACCTTTGTTTATCCTACTTGATATCCACTTAATGTTTTCAGTGAAAGAATATCAAGAGCCTGGTAGACATAATTACTCAAAATTTAAAGTACCCACAGTCCCTTCAATAGGTAAATGGTAAGACTTTGGTACTACTCAACAATAAAAAGGATTAAGCCATTGATACAACAACCTGGATGTATCTCCAGAGGTCATCTTGGGTCAAAAAAGCCAATCACAAAAGATCACATACTGTATGGTTTCATTTATATAGCATCCTCGAAATGACAAAATTATAGAAATGGAGAACAGATTAGTAGTTGCCGAGGGTTAAGAGAGGATAGGATAGGAGGAAATGAGGATGGCTATAGAAGGGCCAAGTGAAAGATCCCTCATTTGGATGGAAATAATTCTGTAGCTTGCCTCTGCCAATGTCAGTACCCCAGTTGTGATGTCGTGTGAGTTTTACAAGATGTTACCATGGAGGGGAACTGGGTAAACATTCCATGAGATCTCTCTGTATTATTTCTTACAACTGCATGTGAATCCACAATTATCTCAGAAAGTCAAATTTGTTTTAAAAAAAAAAATTAGCCACAGTAACTTCCACGTGGATAACCACTTGATCTGTGGCTTACACCCTGAATCATTCGCATAATAAAAGCATACTGCAAAAAGCAGTTGCTTATATAGCAACTTTTTTTCTACTGTAAAAAACTTGGAACATATGGACAAGAACAGAATGAACTATAAATAGGAAAGTAAAAAATCCCTGCTGTTATGCTTTTGGTGTATTTCATTCTGTTTTTTCCTGAGTTTGTGTATTTTTTTTCAGTCATAACTGGGAATGTACAATTTATGTGGTTTAGCATTCTTCTTTCTTGAATTTTATATCATACGGATTTCTCTAGGTCTTCAAAATTTTTCAAAAGTAATTTCCATTTGGTTATTTATTCCATTATATGGTTGTTCTGTATTTAATCATTCTCTAAGTATTTGATATTTTCTCCCATTTTATATGATAAATATCCTCATACGTAAATCTTGGTTGTGTTTCCTATTTTTTCCTTAAGGTAGGTTTTTGTAAATGAAATTACTGAATCAAAGTACATGTGCATTTTTAAGGCTCTTTTTCATACATGTTACCAGATTGCATTCTGGGAAAGTGATACTAATTTACATTCTCACCAATAAGTGCATGTGATTGGATGAGGTCCAAGACCAGAAGCAATTAGAAACAGCATAGAGTTCCAGAGCAGAAAGATCCAAGATTTTTCCTTATCTAAAGCCAAACTTCTGAACCCTCAGCACTGTTGACATTCTGGGCTGCATAATTCTTTCTTGTGAAAGGCTGTTGTGAGGCTTGTAGAATGTCTAATAGAATCCCAGGCCTTATGCACTAAACAGACAGTAGCACAAACCATCCTCCACGACCACCACAGTTTTGATAACAGAAATATCTGCAGACTGTCAGATGTCCCCCCTGGGAGGCAAAATCACCACTGGTTGAAAACTGTTGATCCAAGACTTACACATGCAATGAGGCATTTACTGTTAGAATTTCTCACACACTAATGTTCCAATGCCTAGCCTCTTAGGGTTCTTTCTCTGGAGTATGTATGTGCATGTTGTCTACAGAGTCAAATAAGCTTAGCATTTCTTTAAGGCTGTGTAAGTGACTTTGTTGCTCCCCAGTATGTATTTTTCCCTACTAATACCTCTCTGGATTCCTGGTTGTAAGAAGAAATTTAAAGAAAGTGATCCCACTACCATTTCTTAGCCCTGCAAGAATGAGTGGCCCTAATATTTAATATGGTATTTGGAAGTGTCAGTCAGTATGCTCAGCCTTTGTCTTTGTCTTTTGAGTGAAAAGGGCCCAACAGATTGAAAACAACTTGATTACCTTAACTTCATAAAGGAAGGAGAAAGAATGCTAACTTAAGTTTGAGCCTTAAAAATCCTAAGAAGCTGGGGCACCTAGGTGGTTCATTCAGTTAAGCATCTGACTTGATCTCAGCTTGGGTCTTAATCTCGGGGTCTTGAGTTCAAGCCCCACATTGGGCTCCACACTAGGCATGGAGCCTACTTTAAGGGGGAAAAAAAATCCTAAGAAGCTTATTTTACTCCGCAGGAGGACCCATCCTTCAAAGGTTTTTCCCTCAGAGCTACAGGTGGCTTTACCTTCAGTTCTTGATAGGGTATACTGGTACAGAAGGCTCACCTGTGTGATTTCTGTAATATTTCAAAAAACATTGTGGGGTAAAAGAAATGACACACTCTTCCCAATGTATAACTTGCTGCACCCAGATCTTTCAGTAGCTCAATTATAGTTGACACATTTCGTTAATTCAAGTAAGACCAGCTTCAGTATACTTCCAAAAATGGAAAGCACACAAATACATTGTCACAGACAGAAACTCTCTGAAACTACTCTATCCTTAAGCAATATGAAGTTCATTTAAGTCTATCCAGTGAAGTCATGAACCTTTGAAGTTATGTTTGTTGGTCCATTGTGCTGAAATGTAAGATTGAGGTTACAAAGGTTAGTTTGACATTGACTTTCTGTTCTGGCTCTTTCTTTTCTGTTTGTTCCCCTTAGGAGCAGTCTCACAGGTGCTGGACAGCCTGGAAGAAATTCACGCACTTACAGACTGCAGTGAAAAGGACTTAGATTTTCTACACAGTGTTTTCCAGGATCAGCATCTCCACACACTACTAGATGTAAGTCTGTCTGGGTTTTTTTTTAACTTATTTATTTTTACTGAATTGAATATTTAGTGTGCCTTTTTAAAGTTACATGAATTTCTAGACGTCCACCATAACAGCCCATTTTCAGTCTTAAGTCTGTGAGAAATGTGGAAAATCATCCCCTTTAGATTCATAACTAAAATAAAATATATAGTACAAAAGCAATATAGCCTAGCAAGTCACTGTAAAAAGAATTATATGTGCGTATATGTATATATACGCGTTTCTCTTAGAAGAATCCCTCTACTCTAGAACACTCCTGAACAGATACAAAGATGCACGGATGTGAACATTAGACTGGGGTAAGAGTGAACAGAGGACAGCAGGGAAATAAACCATGGCCTGTGCACCCCTAATAAGGAATATTGGGCAGCAGGTGAAAAGAATGAGATGGGGGGGTGCCTGGGTGGCTCAGTCGGTTAAGCATCTGCTTTTGGCCCAGGTCGTGATCCCAGGGAAATGAGGAAGGTTGGTAAAAGGGGACAAGCTTCCACTTATATGATGAGTAAGATCTGACACTCTAATATATAACTTGGTGACTGACTATAGTCGATAATGCTATAGGATATGATGAAATCTGCTAAGAGAGTAGGATTTAAATGTTCTCACAGAGCGCGTGACTGGCTCAGTCGGTTGGACGTCCGACTCTTGATTTTGGCTCAGGTTATGATCTCAGGGTCATGAGATCAAGCCCCTTGTAGGGCTCTGCACTGGGTTTGGAGCTTCCTTAAGATTGTCTCTCCCTCCCTCTCTCTCTGCCCTTCCCCACCTACTAACTACGCGCATGATCTCCTTTTAAAAAAAGGAACTTAGGTGTTCCTACCCCCCCCCCAAAAAAAGGTTAAATATATGAGGTGAAGAATGTGTTAATTAAGTTGATTGTGGAATCCTTTCACAGTGTACACATTTATCAAATCCTCACATTGTACAATTTACATATATTACAATTATGTATGTCAGTTGTCCTTCAATAAAGTTAAATGCACTCAGCAGGATAAGGAAATGTGCCTTCTCTTTAGTGTAATTAAGTAATCTGAGGGTATTTTCAGATAAGTTTAATTTTGAATAACTGTTATTTTCCTCAGGTACCAGAAAGCCTTTGAAATGCATTCCATTTAGTGGAGAGCTCTTAACATTTCTTCCTCTTCGTAATTCATTGGCTTCATTATCATTGACTATCCTTGCTTCACAGGATGCAGAGGGTTTTTGCAAATGTGTATTTCCCACACAAGTCCTGCTCTTTAGTGGAACTAGCAAGTGAGCTCTTTGAAGGAAGCTGTAGCGGAACATGGAGATTTGATTTATTTCAGTGGTTAGGGCATTGCTAAGATCTACTGACCTTTTAGATCAAGGACCTTTTGCCTTTGAAAGGCTCAGAGAAATCCAAACTAGTTTTCAAGGTTATGTTTTTCTGACTAATGGAACAAGGTATATGAGTCTACCCAGCTTGAGACTGCAGGGGAAATGGAAGAATATTGCTAGCTTCTACAAGGAGGGCCAGAGAACTCAGACACAGACTGGACTTTGGAACTGAGCCAGGCCATGCTTATTGCCCAGTGCTAAGCCCTTCAGACCTCACTGAAAACATGTGCTTTGAATAACTGCAGTGTTCTTGGGTCGACATTGTCACAACTTCAGAAGAGACTCCTAGGCGTTAGGAAAAACATGCTTAAAGTTCATTTGGATTTCGAATTATAAACTTAAGAATGTGTCTACAGTGTCAGGATCTGCCCTCTCAGTGCATCTCAATTGGGAAAGGAGTGCATGGACTGAGAAGGCGCTGTACCCAAGAAAAAGATGCCATGTCTGCAGAATTTTGCAGACAAATGCTACATGTGAACCCCCACCCCCTAAAATGACTTGACCGTAAGGCCGTCCCTGGGCAGTGCTGGGTTCTGAAGATCCAAACTGACCCATCCTTCAATGAAAAGCTATCATCGTGAATGATCTAAGCCATCATTGGAATGTGCTCTCATGATCTAGAACCCATGAATATAGTTCATTAAGCTCTTGTCTCAGAACTAACAGACTACATTTCACTAGTACAATCAGTGAGGTATTCAAGTAGCTGCCATATAGAGAAATGTGATGATTAAAACAATTTTTTCATACTTGAAGTGCTTAACTAAGAAGGCGCGTAGTATGACCAACTCTTGAGAAAAAGCTTTTCAAACTTTGACCACTCATTTCTCTTCCTTCTAATGTTCCATAGCCCGTGCTTGGATTGGAATCATTTTGTTTTACAAAATCAACACTGGCTCCTTTTGGGGTTTTGGGGGGTTTGTTTTTAAAGATTTTATTTATTTATTTATTTGACAGAGAGAGACAGCGAGAGAGGGAACATAGCAGGGGGAGTGGGAGAGGGAGAAACTGGCTTCCCACTTAGCAGGGAGCCCAATGCGGGGCTCGATCCCAGGACCCTAGGACCATGACCTGAGTGGAAGGCAGATGCTTAACAACTGAGCCACCCAGGCTCCCCAACACTGGTTCCTTTTTGAAGGATCCCAAGTAGTGACACCTAGTAGCATAGTTTTGTGGACCATGGATTGATTGTCACTTAATCCCACGGAGCCATTTTGTGAAATGTTTTTATTACATTTAAATAATTCCTGTTCTTTCAGCAACACTCTAAACAACTAAGTTTGATGTCCTCAGTTTTAAGCTGTAAAAAAGAAACAGGATTAAGTTCCTACAGGAGACTACAGATCATCTAGTACTTTATTTTTACTAGTCATGCCTTCAAAATAATAAGCTTGAAAATGTGAAGAAATATTATTAAAATTTGAAGGAAACAAAACATCTGCTGTGTTGAGAGAATTTACATTAAAACACAAGGAGAAATATTGTGGTTGTACTGAGAGGGGAAATGCTTTCTGATCTGAATTCTAGTAAAACACACCTGGTTTAATCTGTAGTGAGAGATTAGGAAAAAAAGGAAACCAATCCAGAAATTTCTAAATGTTTGCTCCCCAGCCAGTTGTATCTGGCATATATATGCCACTCCTCATTTTGGGGAGAGAGATAAAGAGGCTTAATGAAGAACTGTGTTTGGCCCAGCTTGGTCCATATGTCTGCTTTCACAAATTATAAGCCCTGTGCAGAGATGGTCTGTGCATAAAATACACAGATCAGTTTTACTAGGAAAAGGTAGTTTGGCCTGTGTATGAGTTTGCTGAGGCTACCACAACAAAGGGTCACAAACTGGGTGGCTTTAAATAACAGGATCTATTCTCTCACAGTTTGGGAGGCCAGAAATCCTAAATCAAGGTGTCAGCAGGGCTGTGCTCCCTCCAAAGGCTGCAAGGAAGCTTCCTTCCTTCCCTCTTCCAGCTTCTTGTTGCCTGTGATACCTGGGGGTTCCTCGGCTTATAGATGCATCCATCCAGTCTCAGCCCCCGACTTCCCGTGGCGTTTCTCTCTGAATGGGTGTGACTCTGTGTCTTCATGCAGCCTTCTTATAAAGACACACCAGTCATTGAATTTAGGGCCTGCCCTAATCCAGTATGACCACATCTTTTTTTTTTTTTAAGGTTTTTATTTATTTGACAGAGAGAGAGAGATCACAAGTAGGCAGAGAGGCAGGCAGAGAGAGAGGGGGAAGCAGGCACCCTGCTGAGCAGAGAGCCTGATGTGGGGCTCGATCCCAGAACCCTGAGATTATCACCTGAGCCAAAGGCAGGGTCTTAACCCACTGAGCCACCCAGGCGCCCCCCAGTATGACCACATCTTAATTGCATCTTCAAAGACCCGATTTCCAAATAAGGTCACCTTCTGAGGCTCCAGGCAGACATGAATTTTGAGGGGAGAGTATTCAGCTCACTACTATGTGGAAAACTGACTTTGCCCTGAATTGATTCTTCAGGTGTGAGTGTAACTTACACAAATTTAACCTTACCTGGTCACTCATTAAGTGAACTTTGTTGGGAATTGGTGTTAAGGTGTACTTGGGTCTTTTAATGGTAGTCTGAGTTCGTTTTGGGTTGCAACTTGTGTGTGATACATTGGGTTGTCAGATGACAGATGCATTTTTAGACTGAAAAATAAAGGATTTTTCAGTTAAAAAGTATTTTGCAAATGTTATTTGGTGGTGATCCTCGATCTTCTCAATATCTCATGGAAATTTTCCTGTTGCAGAATAAATGTTTACTTTGTAAGTTAACAATGTTATGAAACATTGTTAAATGACACATTTCTCTCTCTCTCTGCCAAACTTTGACAACTAGTTTTAAACATTCACCCACCATCTGTCATACCTCTGAACAGCTGTTAGCATTCATTACAGACTGCTGTTTCCAAAGTAAATGTGAAGCCCCACCTAATTAAATTATTTTTGTTGGACATCCTAAAATTATCTTTAATTTGTGATTAGATTAATAGAGCAGACGTTCACTGCAGTAGCGACTAACACTTTATATTGATTTATATGTAGATTTTTATTATAGATTAATTGATATTTTAAAGTACTGCATTAGAAATAAATCAGCGTCTGGAATCCTCCATATTTTGTATTACCAACATCTTTATTGCAGTTTTTTAATGTTTAGGGAGCGTTAGAGAGGTTTTTTTTAAATCCAGCACTGGAAAACTACAACTCTTGATTTACTCTTTTGCTTTTTTGAGATGATATTAAATTAGTAGTCCTATTTTGGAACAGCTTATTTTTAGAACTCAAAGGTTTCCTAAAGTGGGAAAAACTGGAACTTCTGCAATGATTTGATTTTTCCAGCAATTTGGGGTTTAAGAAGTAAGTTGATACACTGTTAAGTTTGGATGTTTAAATAGATTACCAGTCAGGAAATGCCAAAGCTAAGTTTCCCATGAATTCGTATTCCAGTCGAGTTAGACTTAACTGTCTAGACTATTAAGGCCTGTGGACCTGCTGAACTACTGGGACCTTCTCAGGGTCCCTGCTAGTCTTGAGCATGAGCTTCAGCAGATATGAAAAACCAGCTGGGTAGTGGGCCAGTGGTATGCCTTTGTGCTACTTACCTCCTGGGGCTGGAGACTGAAATGCATTGCTGCTCACTGTGGGTATAAGGATCTCCCTTTCCACTCTTTCTAACTGGTGGGCAAAAACTTCCATATCTGTTTCTATAATATAGATAAACTAGTATATAACTGTAACTAATGCCCAAGTATTAGTGTCAGTAGAAAATTACCACATGACACAAAATTCCTAGGGTAAAGAGAACTAGAAATAGCATATATCCTGAATATTTTCAAAGTAGTTTTTCTTCATTCTTAATGAAGATATCAACAAACCTAGCCAAAAAAAGAAAGGCTACTAAGTATATGTTCATTCATTAAGCAGCAGTAGTAAACAGATACAACCAGAAAAAAAAGCAAGTATTGTCTACTCTTGCCATTTCTATTCAACATTGTGTTGAAGGTTCTGGCCAGCGCAGTAAAGCCAGAAAAAGAAATTCAAGGTTATGCAGATAAGAAAAGAAGAAGTAAAACCATTTTCTCACAGAGATATGTTCTTTTTTTTTTTTTTTAATTTATTTGACAGACAGAGATCACAAGTAGGCAGAGAGGCAGTCAGAGAGAGAGGAAGGAATGCAGGCTTCCTGCTGAGCAGAGAGTCCGATGTGGGGCTCGATCCCAGGACCCTGGGATCATGACCCGAGCCGAAAGCAGAGGCTTTAACCCACTGGGCCACCCAGGCACCCCAGAGATACATTCTTGTATGTAGAAAAGCCTAAGGAATCTACCAAAAAAATCTATTAGAACTTGGGCGCCTGGGTGGCTCAGTGGGTTAAGCTGCTGCCTTTGGCTCAGGTCATGATCTCAGGGTCCTGCGATCGAGTCCCACATCGGGATCTCTGCTCAGCAGGGAGCCTGCTTCCCTCTCTCTCTGCCTGCCTCTCCATCTACTTGTGATTTCTCTCTGTCAAATAAATAAATAAAATCTTTTTAAAAAAATCTATTAGAACTAATAGGCAAGTTCAGCAAGACTGCAGGATAAAAGATCAATATACAAAAATTAACTGTATTTCTACATAGTAGTAAATCATGTGAATGTAACTACAAAATCAGTAGTTTTATAAGTAGTAAATCATGTGAATGTAAAATTAAAGGAATACAATACCACTGAAAAGAATAAAATATTTGGTGACTTGAACAAAAAAAGTTTAGGACTCACACACTGAAAACTACAAATGGCTGAAAGACAGTAAAGAAGGTCACAATAAATGAACCATCACTCTGACTATAAACAGCTTTATCCAGTCTCTGGGAGTTGTCCCTGTGTCCTGACACCAGTCCAGCAAAACCAGACTGCCTGCCCTCAGCAGTGCCCAAAGCCCACCATGAAGGGGTCATCCTAGCAGATTTCACAGAGTCAGCACACTGACTTCCTCTTCTCAGCAGTTCATGCTAGGGCTAAGAACTTACCGCTTACTGACTTGAGAATGCTAAATTTGCTTTTCTGTCCCAAGAACTGTTTTTATTAACCAGTGCATTGTTGTGCCTCATGAAAGAAGCCCAAACTGACTTTTTTATAATTTAAAAACACTATGAGGGACGCCTGGGTGGCTCAGTTGATTAAGCCGCTGCCTTCGGATCTGGTCCCACATCGGGCTCCTTACTCAGCGGGAAGTCTGCTTCTCCCTCTGCCTCTGCCTGCCACTCTGCCTGCTTGTGCTCTCTCTATGACTGATAAATAAATAAATAAATAAATAAATAAATAAATAAAGTCTTTTTAAAAAATTAAAACACTATGAATTACCTAATTTTATCTGTTTTTTCAATTAGGGGATTACCCTCTCAGAGCAATGTGTTTCAGCTTTTCATTTCTTTTACATGCAAATACATATTTGTCATTTCCCAAAATTCAGATATGACCTAATACCAATATTTTTGCCTTTTTACTGTGGTAAAATATACCTGACATAAACATACCATGGTAACCATTTTCAGCGTACGATTCGGTGACATTAAGTACGTTCACACTGTTGGCGCAACCATCACCACCGTCCATCTCCAGAACTCCTTCCAGCTTCCGCAACTGAAACCCCTGTACCTATGAAACAGCAACCCACCAGTTCCTTCTCTTCCCCAGCCCCTGCTGACCACCACTCTACTTTCAGCCTCAGGGACTCTGACTAGCGTAGATACCTCTTGTAAGTGGAATCCTACATCATTTGTTCTTCGATGACTGCCTGGCTTATTTCACCTCATCTAGTATCCTCAGTGTTCATTCAGGCTGTAGCATGTGTCACTCTCTCCTTCCTTTTCAAGGCTCGAAACTGTTCCCTCGTAGGTATACACCACATTTGGTTTATCCATTCACCCAATATGAATGCTTTTTGATAGACCACTGTATAACAGAGAAGACCAAATTCTGAAAACTAAGCCTGTTCAGTAGTAGGGAATCCAGCCTTCATTCCATCCCCTGGGCAGTTGCTCTCCATGGGGCACCATGTTAACTCCTGTGTTCTACATCTTTCTGAAAGGAATGTGTGATTTTCACTGAAACTATGATTAACCATAGGAGTCTCTCTGGTTCCCTTATTTGTTCAGACGAATTACTTCTTAAAACAGGGACTGGAATGTACTCTGAAATACCAAGAGTAATGAATCAGCTTGTCCCTGGTCCCAGTGTTGGCCACTGAGTGCCCCTCTCTTTTTATGGCACCACAGTCAACTTTATCAGAAGGCAGAGGAATGTTCAAAAAGCCATCACAGTGCACAAGGCCTGATTCTTCTTCATGCTGTTCTCAAGGAAGGGAGGATTTTTCCCCCAGAAAGGAATGTGACATGCTCACTTGAAGAATATTTGATGGGGTTGGCTTGCAGCATTCCTAATCCAAGAACATAGCTGCTTTCTCCTCTTTCTGGCCGATCTAACACTGTCTCATTAAAACCTCTTCTGCCGAACTCATTTGTTCTCTTTTAACTTGCCGCAATAGAAATCCATTTTTGCAGGGTGCCTGGATGGCTGAGTTGGTTAAGCATCTGCCTTGGGCTCAGGTCATGATCCTGGAGTCCTGGGATCAAGCCCCAGGTAGGGCTCCCTGCTCTGTGGGGAGTCTGCTTCTCCCTCTGCCCCTCCCTGCTTCTCATGCTCTCACTCTCAAATCTTTTAAAAATAAATTTTAAAAATTTTTTTAAAGAAATGAGGCTTCAACACTTCTTTAATGTTAGTGTTTTAATGGGAAAGAAATTCATATCCTAGTGAAATTTCTCATAGGTAGGCAGATGCTTGTATCTGGTATTAAAAAGTTCCATATTTCAGAAAGCTTGAGTAAAAGCAGAATAAAGCCTCCTGCATCATCTAAGTGGTGGTGTTCCCTTATGCTTTCTTTTGCTTGCTCAAGAATAGGCATTATGAGGGCACCTGGATGGCTCAGTGGGTTAAAGCCTCTGCCTTCAGCTCGGGTCATGATCCCAGAGTTCTGGGATCGAGCCCCACATCAGTCTCTCTGCTCAACAGGGAGCCTGCTTCCCCCTCTCTCTGCCTGCCTGTCTGCTTACTTGTGATCTCTCTTTCTCTGTCAAATAAATAAATAAAATCTTTGAAAGAAAAAAAAAAGAATAGGCATTATGATTTGTTTCTTACCAGGCTTAATTTCAGAGTTAATTGCCAACTGAAAAAGGCCGACAGAACAGTCATGTTAGGTCATCTGAGGCCACTGCTTGAGTTTCTCAGAAAGAACTGTCAGCTGCCCAGAATCTGCCACAGTGGCCTATATTGTTAGGCCACCGAAGGGATGGTCTTTTTAGACGGAACTAGGAGCTCAAGCAAGTCTTAATTTCTTGGTTTCAAAAATAAATCTCCATAAGTTCTAATGGGCAGGAAACAAAAGCAGCTCTGTACACAGACAACTAAAACCTAAATCAAACAAGGGCCTCCTTTGGGGAACTTTCACTGTCAAAATCCGCAGTATTTTGTATCCCTCTGAAGAACTCAAATTGGCCCAGGTGAACTGATTGTTTAGTTTCCTTTTTTGCTATCAGAGGAAAACTTCCATAATTGATTTAGTTACAGTAGCATATGAGTAAGCCAGCTGGGCCCCTTCTTAAGACTTCAGGTAAGGTTATATACCCCATCATGATTTTCTAAAGCTTGATTTAAGCTAGCATTTCACTACCAGACCATTAGGCTAACGTTTTCCTGAAACATCTAACTCAAGGGCTCCCAGGACCATTCTTACTGGGCATGAAATCAGATACGTATTTCTAACTTTACCCAAAATAACCTGGGCCATAGCAATGGTGGGCAGCCCCTGAACCTTTCTCCAGGGTAAATCTAACTTCCAGGAGCACCTGGGTGGCTCAGTCATTAAGCATCTGCCTTCGGCTCAGGTCATGATCCCAGGGTCTTGGGATTGAGCCCCTCATCAGGGGGAGCTCAGTGGGGAGCCTGCTTCTCTCTCCCACTCCACCCTGCTTGTGTTCCCTCTCTCGCTAAGTCTATCTCTATCAAATAAATAAATAAGTCCTTTAAAAATAAAATTTATGAAATTTAGCTATTTACATGTTTTCTGACTTTTCAGAGGGAAAGTCAGCACAAAATAGAAATTGTGAATGATAGCGCGCAAATGAAATGAAAGCATATTCTTCAAATGAATGGAGTGTATTATCTCCATACAAATGGAGATTCATCTGTGAAACTAATCTTTGAGGGCTTCCTTCAACTATTTTTTAAAAATTAAAATGATTTTTAGAAGTTTTATGGAATATTAATTCTTAGGAAAAACGATTTTCAGTGCAGAGAGGAAAGGTATTTTTTTAATCCCATAAAAGAAAAATGTCCTGGGTGGTTTTAATTTCTTTTTGTAAATCATAATATCTCAATGCATAATCATTCTTAGATTTGTGAGCAGGATAGGTTATAGAAGTTCATTGCAAAGTTTCATTGTAGCTTCTTAAATTTTTGAAAACCCCATTTTATATTTTTTATCTTACATTAGTCATCATACAATACATCATTAGTTTTTGATGTAGTGTTCCAAGATTCATTTTTTGCATATAACACCCAATGCTCCTTAATATCCATCACCAGGCTCACCCATCCCTCCTCCCCGCTCCCCTATAAAACCTTCAGTTTGTTTCCTGGAGTCCACAGTCTCTCGTGATTCGTCTCCCCCTCTGATTTCCCCCGCTTCATTTCTCCCTTCCTTCTCCTAATGTCCTCCATGCTATTCCTTATGTTCCACAAATAAGTGAATCCATATGATAATTGACTTTCTCTACTTGACTTATTTCACTCAGCATAATCTCCTGCAGTTCCGTCCATGTTGATGCAAAAGTTGGGTATTCATCCTTTCTGATGGCTGCATAATATTCCATTGTATATATGGACCACATCTTCTTCTTCTTTTTTTTTTTTTTTTTTTTAAGGACCACATCATCTTTATCCATTCATCTGCTGAAGGGCATCTTGGCTCTTTCCACAGTTGAGCTATTGTGGACATTGCTGCTGTGAACATTGGGGTGCATGTGGCCCTTTTCACTGCATCTCTATCTTCGGGGTAAATAATCAGTAGTACAATTGCTGGGTCATAGGCTAGCCCTATTTTTAACTTTCTGAGGAACCTCCACACTTTTCCAAAGTGGCTGTACCACCTTGCATTCCCACCAACAGGGACAGTGTAAGAGGGTTCCCCTTTCTCCACAACATCTCCAACATTTATTATCTCTTGCCTTGTCCATTTTTGCCATTCTAACTGGTGTAAGGTGGTATCTCAAGGTGGTTTTGATTTGAATTCCCCTGATGGCTAATGATGATGAACATTTATTCATGTGTCTGTTAGTCATTTGTATGTCTTCTTTGGAGAAGTGTCTGTTCATATCTTCTGCCCATTTTTTTATTTAATTATTTGTTTTTTAGGTGTTGCATTTGAGTGAGAAGTTCTTTATATATACTAGATAGCATTCCTTTATCTGTAGTGTCATTTGCAAATATGTTCTCCCATTCTGTGGGTTGCATCTTTTTTTGTTGACTGTTTCCTTTGTTGTCCAGAAGCTTTTTATCTTGATGAAGTCCGAGGAGTTCATTTTCACTTTTGTTTTCCTTGCCTTTGGAGACGTGTCTTGAAAGAAGTTTCTGTAGCTGATTTTGAAGAGGCTACTGCCTATGTTCTCCTATGTTTTAGGACTTTGATAGATTCCTGTCTCACATTGAGGTCTTTCATCCATTTAGAGTTTATCTTTGTGTATGGTGTAAGCGAATGGTTGAGTTTCATTCTTCCGTATATAGCTGTCCAATTTTCCCAGCACCATTTATTGAAGAGATAATCTTGTTTCCTATTGGATATTTTTTCCTGCTTTGTCAAAGATTAGTTGACCATAGAGTTGAGGGTCCCTCCATATCTGGGCTCTCTACTCTGTTCCACTGATCTATGTGTCTGTTTTTGTGCCAGTACCATGCTGTTTTGGTGATCGCAGCTTTGTCATATAGCTTGAAATCAGGCAACATGGTGCCCCCAGCTTAGTAGTAAATCACCTTTTCATAGTAAATCACCTTTCCCTCACAGTTTGCCAGATTTCAAACGTATTTTTTTAAAAGTATTGTTGAAGGGCGCCTGGGTGTCTCAGTGGGTTAAGCCTCTGCCTTTGGCTTAGGTCACGATCTCTGGGTCCTGGGATCAAGTCCCACATCGGGCTCTCTGCTTGGCAGGGAGCCTGCTTCCTCCTCTTTCTCTGCCTACTTGTGATCTCTCTCTGTCGAATAAATAAATAAAATCTTTAAAAAAATACTGTTGGATATCAACAGCTGCCCCAAGGTTCACCAAAAAGAAGTGACACACTGAAGCTTGTTTCTAATCACTGAGCTTCTTCAGATAACTCAGAAACTGTACAGAAAGTTCTATTTTAAATAAGATGCCCTGTTTCCAAGGGCAAGTCATTCCCATTATTGTTATGCAGTGTAAATCCATGAACAGCATTATCATCTGTTGTACCAGGATCACAGACACACTTCATTACATACTTTTCAGGTAAATATTTGACTCTTAAAAATTTGAATTCCTTTCCAGCAGGCAGCTTGTTCAGTCTCTTTGAAGGAAGTGGTAAGAGGGTGGTTGCTCATGAACTTGAGTGGTGTTCCTACAACTCTACAAAGCCATTCGCTATTTGGCCCATGTCTGCAGTCTCGTTGCAAAAGTTATCTTCTTATCTCAGCCAATACGCATTCTGGTCCTGAGATTTGGTTTCCTCTGTGCTAAAGTTAGTGGGACATACAACCCCATGAGAGTAACTTTATGGTTCCCTGCCAACCATTCCATTTTAAATGTTGATCTTGCTGAATGCTGCATATAAACCGGGAACAAAACAAAGGCTTCTGTTTGAGGGCTAGAAACCAGAAGAGCATGAGATATGATGGCGTATGGTTTAAAAAAAAAAAAAAGAGGAAACTTGATTTAGTGTATTGGATGTGAATAAAAAGTGACATCTTATCAGATTTCATCTTTATGTTTGGAAGTACACTCTCAGGAAAGTTGAATTTAATATTACCACCAACTTTAGTCCACTCTGTTTAAAATAGCCCATCTCCAATGTAGAATTGTGGCCTCCTAACAGAACTGTACTTCTATTTCTTAAGGCAGAAAGATTAAGCATGTGCACCTAGCTGTGTGTGGCCATATCTGACCCAGTGCCAGAGACGAGCAGAGAATAGTGTGTCTGAGACAGCGTCTAACAGTCTGTTCCCCTTACATCTGTCCACATTTCCTTGTTCTGGGGTGTGTGTGTGTGTGTGTGTGTGTGTGTGTGTGTGTGTGTGTGTGTTTTAATAAAAAGTGCTGAAGTTGGGGAACCTTAACTTCAATGGAAAGAGAGAACAGTAACTCATTCTTGTTTTCTCTCTAGGGATAACTTTTTTCCTAAAGATTTTTATTTATTGAGCAAGAGAGCAAGCATGAACAGGGCGAGGGACAGAGGGACAGGGAGAAGCAGGCCCCCTGCTGAGCAGCGATTCCCAGGCCCCTCTCTAGGGATAAATTATTAACATTCTTCCCTCCTTCTGCCTCATCTCCTACTCCTCAGCTTTACAAATACACTTGATACCTTTAAACTGAGGGTTACCAGAGGGGAGGCAGGCAGGGGAATGGAGTAAATAGGGGATGGGATTGAGGCAGGCACTTGTGATGAGCTCTGGGTGATATGTGGAAGTGTTGTGTCGCAGTGGTACACCTGGAACTCATATAACACTGTATGTTAACTGGAAGTAAGAACTTAGGAGGCGCCTGGATGGCTCAGTTGGTTAAGCATCCAAGTCCTCAGTTCGGCTCAGGTCATGATCTCAGAGTCATGAGATCGAGCCCCGCATCAGGTGCCACACTGTGGAGGCTACCTAAGATTCCCTATCTCCCTCTTCACATCTTCCCCCACCCCCACCCCACCACACTCACTCTCTGTTGGAAAAAAAAAAAGAAAAATGAAACAAAGTTCAAAAACAAATACACTTGATATCTTCAAATAGCAGGAAAGCAGATAGCAGAAAGAAATATATTTTACCATTTCAATCCACCATGAACTTAAGCTTCTCGAGCAGGGGTTGGCAAACTGTGGTGCTCAGGCCAAATCCGGCCAGCCACCTATTTTTGGAAATAAAGTTTTATTGGAACACTGCCATGTCCATTCACTGATGGGTTGTTAATGGCCGCCTTTGCATACACGGCAAGGCTGAGTGGCTGACAGAATCCTTACCGCCACAAAGCCTGAGATATTTATCACCAGGAAATGAATAGAATTCTAGCATTCTTTAACAGGGCAAGGTTTGCAGTTGATTGGCTAATATCTTCCAAATCCTATTTAGTATATTTTTTTCCTACAACCTGTAAGTAGCATTCTCTACAGTTCCCTCCCCAAGTATTTGCTAAAGGTTGTCTCCCTGGCAGAAGACTTGTGTGTTCCTGAATTCTGATATAAAGCAAGGAAGTCTGGTGTGAGAGAAAGGATGGCACATCAGGAGTTCACGGTCTGGTCGCTGCTGTTGTGCCTACAGAACCTCGAGCATGAAACTTCCCCTCACTGGACCTCTGCTTCCTCCTTAAAATGGAGGAGCTGAAGAAGCAAATTAAATTACCTTTAAAAACGTGGAGGAGCTGAACCATATTTGATGAAGTAAATCAGCCTTGAAACACACCCAAAAGAAATATGGTCAAAATAGATTTCTTAATTTTGAGGGAAAGTTTTAACTATGCAGGAAGGACCAAAGATAAATGATACCTGGTTCCTAAAGAAACAAGCTAAGAAAGTATTTCTAGTCTGTTTATTTTTAGGTCACTCTGAAATTTTTTTTGAAATATCTATTTCCAGTTCCTCTGCACTAGCTAAAATATGCCTTTATTTTTTAAAGAAACATGTATTAAGCATCTCCAGTGTACTCAGCCCCATGTGAGGCACTGTTACTGAATGTCAGGGAACTCAAGAGTCTGGTCATGGAAAAGAGAAAGCAACCCTTAAACAGCATGTTCCAGAATCCTTTCCCTCAGGCAGCTAGGGTCCTCTTGGCTATCAATGCGCTCAATGTGGCAGTCGTCAGATGCTGGCTTTGTCCTGGGTTCTGCATCATCAGTGGACTCTGGAGCTGGCCTCCGCAGCACCCTCTCAGCTCCTGCACCCAGCCGTTACCCCACAGCTAATTATTTCTGGATCCCTTTACTCCGTGCAGGCAGCCCTCTTGGACAGGGCTCCATCAAGATGGCTACAGCCGGATCACACTCTGAGGCAGCTCCTTGACTCATGGGAAACACACACACTCTGGGAAACACTACAGGTGTGGGGTGCCCTACCGCCAGCCTCACCCTGCTGACAAGGGCTGCCCCGGGTGGCCTCCGGCCAGGAGAGAGGCAGGCATCGATGTGTTTTTACTCGGGACCACAAACGTCACCTGTCAAGCCGCCCCAAGGACTCTCTCACAGTACCCCTGGTACACCGAGATGGGCCTCCTAAATCACTGCCACTCGGCAAGCATCCCTCCAGAGAGTGAGATAATGAGCTCTCGTTACTGGTACCTCCATTTTCTGAGTGTGGTTCTCGTGGAGCACTGACCACCCTTCACTGGCATGAGGAAAAAGGCAACTCCCTCTGCCCTCCTACCCAGGAGGAAGGAAGGGGAGATCAAATACTTGGTCTCCTCATCCTGTGACTCCGACAGACACCAGACTTCTGCCTCTGTAGGCAGAACGGGGCATGCGGGTGAGTACGGAAGGGCCGTTTTGGCTGCCTTCCAGCAAGCCCTAGAAGGACGGTCTGGCCCTGGCAGCTTTCTAGCATGCTCAGTGCCACTTCCTTCCTATAGGTCTTTGTTCTGGGCTCCAGCTGAAGGTACAAGAGGTACAGAGGAAGTCCCAAATCATATCATTCTAGATAGTCTTTATACATGCTGCAGCCTTCCTTTGTTCTCAAAGCCCAGCCACGTCTCACTCACCCCCGCGCCTTCACAAAACCACCTACACTTGGACTTTGAATCCCTAAGAACGAGAACTTGAAAAGCTACATATTTCTCGGACCACGGTTTTAAAACACTAACGTTACATTGCATTAAAGCATTCCTCCATGGAGGACTTTTTCTTTACCTGCTTTGCCACATTTTTAAATGGTCTGTATTTGGGCGCCTGGGTGGCTCAGTGGGTTAAGCCTCTACCTTCACCTCAGGTCATGATCCCAGGATCCTGGGATCGAGCCCCACATCAGGCTCTCTGCTCAGCTGGGAGCCTGCTTCCCCCACCCTAATCTCTCTCTGCCTGCATCTCTGCCTACTTGTGATATCTGTCAAATAAAATCTTTTAAAAATAAATAAATAAATGGTTTGTATTTGTTGTGGATATCGCTAAAATATTTTGAGTCCCAAAGGCAAAAACCCAGTCCCAGAAATTGAAGAGGAGGAATGAAGGTTGGCATCTTATGCATGCATATCCAGATAGTCTCCAACTCGGGGCTCACTCAGCTGAGATCTCTTCCAGTTGATAGCGTTGGGAACCATACTCTCAGGTTCTCAACAGGATCCAGCTGACACAGGTTTCTAGGCTTTGGCTCTATGTGTCTTTGGAATCTGGGAGTTTTTTGAGGACAAGACTGTCCTCTTTTTCATTTTCATAACCCCAGTAAAGAGAACTGCACGGCCTAGTACATAGTAGGAGCTCAGTTGGTGGATGGATGGATAGATGGAGGAGACAACAAGGACTCACTTCTTTTTTTTTTAAATTTTATTTATTTATTTGACAGAGATCACAAGTAGATGGAGAGGCAGGCAGAGAGAGAGAGAGGGAAGCAGGCTCCCTGCTGAGCAGAGAGCCCGATGCGGGACTCGATTCCAGGACCCTAAGACCATGACCTGAGCCGAAGGCAGCGGCTTTAACCCACTGAGCCACCCAGGCGCCCAAGGACTCACTTCTGATGGTGACAAAGTGAGCCCCGTTTCTCCCTGCCCCTTCCTGCCATGGTTCTTGCTCACCCTTCTGCTTCAAGAGCAGCCAGTTGAGACTCACCGTCTGTTCTTAGCATCCATTGTGTCCAGTAACTGCTGGAACTGCTCCAGTCCCGGGATCTCCTAGGAGCTGGAGGGGCAGAGCCTAGTGCCCCCACCTCAGACAGAAGACCCCTTCTTTTAATTCCTTCTACTGCTTCTGCCTTTATGAGAAGCACCCAACCTCTCCCTCATTCCACCACTAGTCCCACTGCACTTTGGGCAAATACGTGATGAACTGAATGAGGCCAGACCAAAGGAACAGAGGAAAATTTGGTCTGAACACTTTTTTGGAAGCAGGGCCCTAAAAAATGTTGAAACTCCAGGCATCTGTATGTCACCTGTGAAGTGGCTATAAACCTAGAACAGCGGTTCTCACTTTACTACCCTGTGCCTCAGTTTCCTCATCTGTAAAGTGGGAAAAATAAAGGGTATCGACCTGATAGGTTTTTTTTTTTAATTAAATTTATTTATTTTCAGCATAACAGTATTCAGTATTGCCTGAGGTTAAATGGGGGAATATATGTTAAGAATTTTAACTAATAACTAATATCTAGTAAGTGTTCAATAAAAGTAGTAATTCTTGTTGTTGGTATGACTACTGTTACTCTCTGGAGTACTTGGTGCGCGACTCGGTGGCTCAGTCGGTTAAGCATCTGCCTTCAGCTCAGGTCATGATCTCAGGGTCCTGGGATTGGGCCCTGCTTCAGGCTCTCTGCTCAGTGGGGCGTCTGCTTCTCCCTCTCACTCTCCCTCTATGCTCTCTCTTTTTCTCTCTCAAATAAATAAAATCTTCTGAATATCATAATAGAAAATACATTTAGAGTACTGTGCTGTTTTTATTAGGGGGGAAAACAGAGTAAGTAGACCTGTGCAGTTCAGACCCATTCTGTTCAAGGGTCAACTGTATAATATTTTAAACAGCATTTTACTAGCCTACTTACAGTGTGCATTTAACCTCTCATTTAGTAGTACTTTCTCAATGCCCTCATTTAAAAATGGTCACTGCTCTATCTTCACATTGTTCTCATTTGTCATCTTTGTAATTAATTTATGTATTTGTAAGGCATTTTTATGTATGGTGTGGCCCAAACAAATCGTAAGGCTTTATCTTGCATCTGTATGAAGAAATCTAACTGTAACCTGAAGGATATATACAGTCAGTATTTGACCTGTACACGAGCATTGTGGTACACAGGAGGAGGGAAAAAAGAACTAAACAGGGTCGCCGGGGTGGCTCAGTAGGTTAAACCTCTGCCTTCAGCTCGGGTTGTAATCCCTGTCTGTGAGGTGAATAAATAAAATCTTAAAAAAAAAAAAAACTAAACAAAAACCAAGCAGGAAAAAAAAACCCACCTATTTTAGAGAAGTTAGGAAATAGACATTGGCAGACTGGCCAAAATCCATTTTAATTTTTCACTTTTCAAAGCAGACTGTCAAATGAGCCATTTTGTTTGAGGTAGAAATTAGTATTTTAATTACATTTCCACCCTACCGAGATTTTTCTTTAAAGAATTAATTGTCTTCAGAAAGTCAAATTTTGGATCAGTTAGATTTGTGGCGTTTTTGAAATATATTTAGATTCTTCTCAGTGTCTTCTCATGCTCTGTGAATTTGCAAATTCAAAAGGAAAAAGTTCATGTCCTTCACTTCCTGCTGAAGGTTGCCAGCACTGATACTGTTAATAAACAGCCCTAGTAAAACAAGCATAAACCTTTTGTGAGAACATTCCTTCCTAGAAGGAGTTGGTTTGCCCTTTCCCAAGATTTCAATTTCGTTGAAAATTCTTTCAGACATGTCTTGGCCAGAAAGTGTTCTTTCATTTTGCTCTAGATCCATGTTAGTGAATGTTGCTTCTATCAGAGGCAACAAAATATTGCAATTCTGAAGTAGTGATCGATTTTAAATGAGAAAAGAAACTGCCACACTGACAGAATCTTGGATCATCTATTTGAAGATGATTTTCTAAAACAGTACACGTAAGACTCCTCTTGCAACAAGTTACGCTGAATGAGTGAGAGATTATTAATGGAAGGAGACCCTGAAATCATCAGCAAGCGTTTGTCAGAGGAAGATTTTGTTTAGTGAAATAATAAGTAGGCAGCTCTGAACTTGTAGCAAAGAATTAGGAGTGTTGATTGGATTTTCTTCTTTGCTTTTAGCTGTATGACAAAATTAACACAAAATCTTCACCACAAATCAGGAATCCTCCAAGTGATGCAGTACAGAGAGCCAAAGAGGTAAGTGATATATTTTATAAATGTATCTGGGAGTCATATTTGCTACCTTTATTGAAAACATTTCCACTGCACAGTAAAGAGGTGGTTTCGTTGGAGTCACAGTGGACCATACAGTCAGATTTAGTATTTCTAAGTTTATCACTGAACATTTTACATACAGGAAAGAAAGAAAAGCCTCAGGGACAACAATGCCTCGATTTCTGGTTCTGGTTCTGCTCTGTAAACTTGAACATGTTAACATATCAGTTGTACTTCTCTTTTTTTTTTAGTAAGTTATTTTACTGCGCATGGTTGGAAATAGGCTCTGAAAATTTGAGTTGCTTCTTTAAGACAGTTGTGTTTGGAAGTTAATTAAATATCTATAACAAGTATACTGAGTTGAGAGAGAAGTCATTTTTATAAATTATCAGCTAGTGTACATGGCTGTACTGTTACCAACTTTTTTAAAAAATGTTTTTAAATGTTTAAATGTTTTTTAAAGTAAAGATTACTTTAATACCTAATGTGGGGCTCAAACTCACAAGCCCGAGATCAAGAATCACAGGCTGTGCTGACTGAGCCAGCCGGGCACCCCGGTTTTTTTTATTATAGAAATATGATATTGCAAAAAGTTTGGATAAGTAAAAATTCATACATAACCCCAGCACCCTAACACAGTAATTTTCATTTCTGTGTATACACTTCCTGTCACTTCCATTTGCATATAAATTTTATTTTTTTGCATATACATTTCATGTAGCTGCAATCAAAATACATCTTTTCTTACCTGACATTATATAATCATTTTTCCAATGTTTATACAAATATAAAATTCTAATGAAGGAGTAAGTCTTTGTTATTACTAAATTATAATGAATTAGCAAGTCCTCCATCATTAGACGCGTACTTTTTTTCTTTCACTTTTTGATGTTATAAAAGTCCATATGCAAATTAACATTTCCCTTTGAAAGCAGTTTTTATACAGTGAGACTACTAAGTGAAAAGAGTATGAAAAACAGAATTCCTTCCCTACCAGATTTTAAACACCCATGCCTGCACTAGAGAGCCTCGCATATTCCCTGAGAAACAAGACCAGCCGTGCTGCTGGACCTGCCCAATGAGGTCAAAGGCACCAGGAGCTGTTCTCTCTGACTTAGGGGACCACACCTGGCTGTTTAAAAGTACAGACCTTGAGAGTAGCAGGGACCAGAGAGAACACATGGTTTCATCCTTTCATTTCACTGGTAGAGACACTCAAAGCATAAAATATACCGAGGCGACTTTGCTTATTATCTTCCTTACACAATATGAATTAACCGCATAACCAGCACTTGTTAAGGGTTCTTTTAGATCAGAAAGAAACCTTATAGTGTTTGTTTGGTCTTTATCCTTCTTCCCTGAGGAGATGATTGAGTAGCACTTAGGTATGCCTGCAAAATCTAAGCCTTAGAGGTCCTCTAAATGACCTCTAAATGCTCCTTCTTGCCCCAGTATTAAGATTCTCCAAGATGATGCAAGAGATTACTCTGGGTGGATGACTTGTGTGCCCCTGACATCCAGCCCTCCTGAAGCCGTCTTTGATTGGCTCAACCTTAGGAGTGCAATATGTATAACTACTCTGTGAGTCCAACCATCTACGGTTAGAACCGCAGTAGAGTGTTTACCCTGAGGTGGGCGGGGGGCGCGTGGCGGGGCAGGACAACAGGCTTTTCCCTGGTCTCCTGTCACATACTCAAATTTTAAATGGATAAACTCCATCCTAATGGTAACGGATAACTTTCAGAGTGGAAGGAGAAGTTTTCAGTGGTTTTGGGTTTGGGGTTTTAACTGTTCCCTTGGATTCCCTGGCAGTGAACACTAGGAAGTGTTGGCAGAGGCGTGGTTTCCGCTATGTGAGATGTGTGCAGAGAACACGGACAGACTCTGCCAGGCTGCAGGAAAATTACTGAAGTGTTTCTTTTCTTTAAATGGTTCTTTATGTGAGCCTGTATCATTTTAATCTTTCTAAAAGGAATCGACTGTTTTGTTAATGTAAAAAAAAGCTGCTCTTAACTTTTATTACAGATTTGTTTTGATAGTGAGTTTGGAAAAAGATTTGTAGAGATATTTGCCCATTAAGTTAGTTAAGTGACTTATACCTATAGTAAATATGTATTGTGGACTTGTCATTTTGTTTTGTATTTTTCAATAACCTTTTGGGTTATAGTTGGGTAATTGAGTCAGAGAAATTATAGCAATTTGTTTTATTTTTTTATTACCATCAATAATGTTCTTCTATATTGATAACCTTTAATAAAGTGATGAATTTTTCTAAAGTAATTGTTTTGCCTGCTGTAAAAAAAAATAAAAATCTATTCATAATTTCTAATTTAAAAGAATTCTCTATTTTCTAAAGCTGGCGTCCTGTTTATACTGTCCTACATCTTGCTTATTTTTTAGGTATTGGAAGAAATTTCATGTTACCCTGAGAATAATGATGCAAAGGAACTAAAGCGTATTTTAACACAACCTCATTTCATGGTAAGTACTGATTAAAATTCTCTAGAACTAAAACCTCACTTTCAAAAGAAGTTTTTAATAATCCTCCTAAAATGTGGCTGTCTTCGTTGGATATGGCATTACTCATATAATAGCAGACTGTAAAGAGAACAGTACCAGGTAATACCAAATACATCAAGATCCTTTTTGTTTACTTTGTGTCATAGTTATAAAGAAGCTATCCCTATGGTCATCACATAAGGGATTTGCCTCCTGCCAGGATAGTTCTTAAGTCACTGGAACTATGTATGGTATTTAAATGACAGAGAACTCAAACTAGAGACAGGTTTCACTTGAAAAGATCCCAGGTGGGATCTTTTTCACCTCTGATCCCAGGTGGTTTAGTGGAGGAATTCTGTCACTTGATGATGCAGAACTCTTCCACTCTCTTCACTCATTTCTACTGTATGGAAACTGGGGACAGCACCTGTAGTTAGCCAGTTACAATGCTAAATGGTTAAAAGAACTCAAAACAGATGAGATGCCTTTCTGTGAAAGAAGGTCCAGATGTGTCTATTGAGCTGCAGTTCAAAAGCATGATTACAAGTGGAAATTTATGTTAAATACATAACATTTTTTATTATGTTCAGTTAGCCACTGTAACTAACTGTAACTTTTTTTTTCCCTCATTAGTTTTTGAATATACCATTTTTAAAACATTAGCCACAGGGGGTGCCTGGGTGGCTCAGTTGATTAAGCACCCAGTTCTTGATTTCGGCTAGGGTCATGATGTCAGGGTCACAAGATAGAACCCTGTGTCAGGCTCCATGCTCAATAGGGAGTCTGCTTGAGATTCTCTCTCTCCCCCTCCACCCCACTCATGCTCTCTCAGTCTATCTCTCTCTCTCAAATAAATAAAATATTTTTTTAAAAGATAAAAGATTTTATTTACTTATCTGACAGAGATCTCAAGTAGGCAGAGAGACAGGCAGAGAGAGAGGAGGGAAAGCAGACTCCCTGCTGAGCAGAGAGCCCGATACAGGGCTCGATCCCAGGATCCTGGTTTCATGACCTGAGCCGAAGGTAGAGGCTTTAACCCACTGAGACACCCAGGCACCCCAATAAATAAAATCTTTAAAAAAAAAATGCTAGACAAGGTTGGCAGAGGCCAGAGCAAGTCAGGTCTTCCAGGCTGTGACAAGGAGTCTGGATTTTCTCCTGATCGCAGTCAGGCAACACTGAGTGACTGCGAACAGGAAAATATGATCAGATCTGTGCTTGAAAGATCCCTGGGGCTGGTGTGCAGAGAATGGTTTCTGGTGTGAGAATTAAAAGAGGCTGTGGTGAGAGGTGGTAGAGGCTTGCGAAAGGCTGGAACTGGTGGGAAATGGGCAGGCTGCAATGCAACATGGAGATGGTTGGACACAACAGGATGTGCTGATGGCTGGGATGTGAGGGAGCATGGCTATCCCTTTTTACAGTTCAGAGAGGAAACTGCCCTAGAAAGGTAATGAGGCTTGCTAGAGGTCACTCACCTAGTAAGTGGTCTTGCTGAGGTTCAAAACCCAGATCTTGTGGGCTCCAAAGCCTGTGCTCCTAAAAGTTGGTTGACCTGTCATGAGGGTCCATTTTCCTATAAACTTGAGCTCACTGGTCGTTCCCAAATAAGCATATGTTTAAATAACATCCCTTGTGGAAAATATACTTCTGAGCTATATATACTAAGTTAAATAAACTTTTAAGTGCTGGAGCTTTTATCTTATAAGCATTTTAAAGTCATGGTTTTAAAATCTTGGTATTTTTAAAGAAATATTAATAGCTTAAAGGGGAATATTGTAATGCTTATGTTTTTATTATACTGAGGTTTGGGAGTTATTCTTAGCATAGTTATCATTTCACACGTCCTGCCTCAATTACCTCGCTTTTTCTTTGCTTTCTGATCATTAAAACATGAAGGTTTAATATTGAATTACCTATGAATATAGATATAGATACTTGTGAATATTAAAGTAATTAAACAATAAAAAGGAATAGGCTTGAATTATTTTTTTAAAGTCTGTATTCTAGGGGCACGTGGGTGGCTCAGTCGTTAAGTGTCTGCCTTCGGCTCAGGTCATGATCCCAGGGTCCTGGGATGGAGCCCCACATCAGGCTCCTTCTCAGCAGGAAGCCTTCTTCTTCCTCTCCCAGTCCCCCTGCTTGTGTTCCCTCCCTCAGTGTCTCTCTGTCAAATAAATAAATTAAATCTTTTTTTAAAAGTCTGTATTCTACCTTTAGAGGTCATGATAAAAAATATCACAATTTCAATTATTCCTTTTGAAAGACTTTTTTTTTACAAAAGAATGAGTAGATCCTTTGCTTATTGCAGTTGTAAAATATAAAACATTATAAAGACAAATATTAATAGAAGAGAAGGTTAATAAAGTTAATGCTTTTTTCCTTTAAGAAATAAGATCTAGGGGCGCCTGGCTGGCTTAGTCAGTAGATCATGTAGTTCTTGATCTTCGGGTCATGAGTTCAAGCCCCACACTGGAGAGCCTAGTTAATTAAAAAAATAAAAATGAAAGAAAGTATCTGGAACAGAAGAATTTAAAAGCAAATCTGTATTCTACTTTCTCAAAAAAAATAAGATGGTTAAAATCACCTTAGATAATGATGATATTCTTATTATTTAGTGGCCCATTGTACGATTGATAATTTAGAAGCCAGAGGAGCCACTTTTCAACCATAAAATTCATATTTTTCCTGCTTATTTTAAAGTAGTCAGATATTTTTTCACTGTAGTCTCAAGTTAATTGTCTTGTCAATGTCCTTGCTAGAGTACAAAAAGTGAAAGTATTTCTTTCCTATTACACGATTCTTATGTAATTAAAACTAATAGCTATTTCAGCTTATTACCAATTGCTCAATTATACCTCATAACATATTTGGAGAAAAATATCGAGACTTAGATTTTTCCAATTTTTTATTCTGCATATTCTTTTTCCTTTTTTTAGGTTTTATCTGCTTATTTTGGAGAGAGAGCATGCACATGCACATGCTAGCAGGGGGAGGGACAGAGGAAGAGGGGGAGAATGAATCCTCAAGCAGATTCCCCGCGTAGCTGAGCAGGGAGCCGTTAAGGAGCTCCAGTTCATGACCCCGAGATTGTGCCCTGAGCTGAAATCAAGAGTCGAACACTTAAGCCACCCAGGCACCACTTGTATATTCTTTTTTACTGGCTTCCTTGAACAATCTAAGTAGCCCCTTTTTTTCAGTTTGCATATACATTCGAACTTTAGGGGTAAGTTTTATTTTTGATAGCAGCCTTGACAGTGGCAAATCATGCTTAGCATCAAGTATGACCTTATTCAGTGACCTCATTTGAGTATTTTTCTGTTGAAGTTCTATTTGGGTATTATTTTGTGATTGTTGGGACTTAATCCTTCCTTAGAAATAATACACTAAATACAAGTGTTTGCTTATGTAACTTAAAAGGGTGAATAGAAATCATTTGCAAAAAAGCAGCATAAACACTTTCTCCAACCCATGTGACACATTCTCCTAATGAAAGCTTGATTCTTTGCTTGCCAGGCTCTACAGCCTCCAGTCATACAAAACCTGTCTTTGAAAGTTCCCCAATTATGGAAGCTACATCTATAGTTGGTATGACAAACCTAATACTAGCCGAGGAAGTTTTTCAGTTTATCTCTTACTGATTTTTGCTTTCTACCCTAAATATTAGTCTCTTAAGTGGCCACAATTAACCCAGGAAAAGAAGGATTTACTCCCAGATCCCAACCACCATACTTGGGCCTGGGGTGCCAGTGCAGGGTGCAGCCAGGGCAGGGATCCAGAAGCCAAGGTCCCCAGGGCTTTCATGGAGCCCTGCACTCAAGTGGTGCATTGTTCTGTGCCCAATTACCTAGACCCCAGGTTAGACCAGCCCTCTACGGTCTTGAAAGTAGCCGCCATTTCCCTGAGAAACCCAAACGCATTATCTCCAAGCACATGCTCTACTGAGAGGACAGACCAACACCACCTTCTGTACGATTTTGCTGCATTGTTACCTTTTAGTTTTGCCTCGTATGCATGCCTTTAAGATTAAAATAGCCAAGTCATTACTTTAATAAGCTTTTTAATTAAATAACTTAATTTGAGATGCAAAGGGTTATACTTTTAAAGCAATTTTAATTGCATTTCATGATCTCCGGATATTTCATCACCATGCAGATCACAGATTAAAATAGAACGGAGTTTGTAGTTAGCACACGAGAAAGTAGAATCTGTGCAGAGCTCCAAACATGCTGATATTCAGCCGTAAAATTCTTTTTGAAGGAGAGATGTTCAAATATTCATGGCTATTAAAAACTTTTTTCGGATGACACAGAAAGGACAGTAAGCAGAAGAATATCCATTTTTAGGGAATCCAGGGGTCTTGGTTATCCAGTTTCACCAAGATAGCATATGCGGGTATCAATACAAAGAAATCACTTTTTCTTTGTTTGCAAAAATATTGATCACAAAAATATTGATGATAATAATTGTCAGCTTATTTTTCATTTGGGCAAGGGCTCCAAAAAAGAAAAATAACAAAAACATTACATACATTTAGACTTTGAGCTCCATATTGTATGTGATATTTTGGAAAATTACATTTTTTTCCAGACACACCGGTGTGTCTCTTCATTCCTTTTACTAAGTCATAGGTTATAAATTATCTTCATCCTTTGGTTAATACTGTCCAGAAAGATATTTGCTCAAAACTCCAATTACTGCATTGTTTCTTTTTAAATGCGTTCCCATTGTAAGTCCTAGCCCAAATTTGCCACCTCTGTTTACAGATGATTCTTTCTACTTAGTTCTTTGAAAGTGCATTATGTCTGCCTTTATTTGAAATAACACATTTCTCCTGGCATAGTGCTATTATTAATATTTCACTTTCTTCATAAACTACCAGGCCTTACTTCAGACTCACGATGTAGTGGCTCATGAAGTTTACAGTGATGAAGCATTGAGGGTCACTCCTCCCCCCACCTCGCCCTATTTAAATGGGGATTCTCCAGAAAGCGCCAACGGAGATATGGATATGGAGAATGTGACCAGAGTTCGCCTGGTCCAGTTCCAAAAGAACACAGATGAGCCCATGGTAAGTTTTCTAGACTCTGAAGTCCCAGCCGGAAGTAGGGCACCCAACTTCAGCCTGTGCTGCTAGGAGGTGGGGAGGAAGGGGGGCAAGGACAGTGTGAAAAGCGGTCCGTCTCCCGCTCCTCCACCACCACCTCCGAGCCCACACCCAGAGCTCTTCCACCTGACAGCATGCCTGAGGCTCCCCACCCCCCGCCTCTCCTTTCACAAATGCTCTGCAGCTTCACCCAGAAAAGGACCTACCTGCTACAGCACTCCAGGAAAAACCTCTGGGGCACAATTTGAAATACTGGTAGCAACAAAGCGAATGTCTAATGACATTATGAAAAACATCTTCTTATAAGATCTTTGACCTTCTGCAAAATGAGAGGAAGACTAATCTGGAAGGCCTTCTAAGAACTGAGCGATGTGGCTAAAATAACATTCCTTCCATTCACATCTATCTCTTTGATACAAATTCATTTCCTCGGGGTGTAGGAACAGCATTGGAATAGAACTGACGCCGAACCCGCTTCGTTGTCACAGAATCCTCGCACATGGGGAAGGGAAGATCGAGGAAAGACTCCTTGGAGTGAAGCGAGCAAAGTGGGGCGTGGGGCAGTAGGGCAGAGTGGAGACCGTCCAGGCCACCCAAGCGGCATGTGCGGAAGCCCATGGTTCAGAAGGGCTCTTCTGGGTGGAAAGAGGGCACCACAGCTGCAGTATAGAAAATGGACTGGCAGGAACAGACACACACAGTGTTGAAAGAATGTTAAGGCATGTTAAGGACTCTGTTCTTTATCTCAAAGACAGTGGAAGGCTATTGAAGAGTTTCAAGCAGGGAGAGATCAGAGTTGCATTTTAGAAAGACCGCCCTCCAGAGAACGGATTAGACGGGGAGGAGGGAGGTTGTGGGGAGACCCTTGAGGAAGTTATTGGCTTGGGACCAGGGAGAGCAGTTGGAACTGGGAGGTAGAGGCGCAGACACCAAATGGAAAGAGGTGAACAGACTTAACAAAAAAGTAAAATCAATAGACCTGGATAACAGACGGCCAGTGGGGACAGAGGGAGAAGCAGTTACCAAGGATGTCCCTTAAGCTTTAGGTGTTCACAGCCGTATGGCCGGTGATGCTACCCACTGAGATAAAGACCATGGGAAAAGTTTGGGGGAGGAATCCCATCTTAAGCGGGGGGGGGGGGGGGGGG
>NC_081575.1:87878393-87886469 GCF_022355385.1 Mustela nigripes
GGGGGGGGGAGCCTTCAGACTTATGCACTCCTATCTCTCCCTCAGAGCATAGAAAAGGGATATTGCAATATAGAAAAACAAATTCCCTACTTAAGAAAGCTGCCCAGTTGCTTTCCAGATTAAAGGGAGAGCTAAAGAGCAATGATTCTCTGACTGTGATTTTCAGAGAGCCCTCAGCTCTAGATGTTTCTGGCTGCAATTCTCATTAACTGATCTCTGCACAGCACTTAAAGTAGGCAGGGGGCATGTAAATCACTTCACCCCTTTTCAGTGTGGCTTAAGCGCACAGGCAGTAGCAGCCTTTGGGTGCCTTGGGCAGATCACTTCAAGTCTGCTCATACTTTGCTTAACAATTATTGCCAGAAGCATACTTGACTAAATGACCCCCCAGATTCCACCCTGCTCTGAAAGTCTAATACCCATTTATTCATATTACGTATTCATTCACTCATTTAGCAAATGTTTGTTAAGTGCCCACTGTGCGCAAATCACTATGTTGGATGCCAGTAATGTAGTGGCAGGAAAGACAGAGCCCCTTCCCAGAGCTCACTTTCCCCAGGGCTGCCAACATCAAATAAATAAATACGCAGTTTAGCACAGTTTGCTAAACAGGAAGAGTTAGTGATAGAGCTATAGAGGAGAAAAGACTGTGTCCGAGAGGCAGGAAGAAGTGGTGACGTTCAGCCAAGCAAAACAGACAGGAAAGCTGGAGGTGTTAGAAGGAGGCCCAGAAGTGTCCAGTGATTATCGTATTCTAAAGTAGCCCAATGACATTTGTATGATCTTTCCAGTGGAGGCTCACTACCTAAACCCACAGGCTGAGTGAAAGTGTATTCCCTCAGTTAACTTCAGAAAGCATAAAATGACCAAGTCTCCCCTAGAAGTTTCCTTAAAGAAGCCCTTCTCTGTTCTGTCTTTGATCCTACCAAAAGTTTGTGTTCTCCTTTTGACTGGTTGCCATAAAAAATGGAAATTATTTGATATAAAACAGATATTTTCAATAATGGAATACAGTTCTCTGTTACATTTAATACAGCTTCATTTTCTTGGTTAGTTGTCTTATTAAAAGCATTATATTGCTCTTCGGGATATATCTATATGATCTCTTTTGCTTTTTGGACCTTCTTTAATGTGTCCAGCTATGTTAGATCCACCCTGTAAGGATGATACACTCCCATCACACCCTTGTTTTCCCATTTGCAACTTCACCTGGAGATTACTCTCCGTCAATTGAGACTCCCTCAGTTGCAAGTGATAAAGACCAAAGTTGAACTAGCTTGGACGGTAGGGGAAAGGCTTATGTAAACAAGGAAAGGCCCAGAGTCTATCCCAAGCTGGGGGTAGGTTCATTGCACCCAGCCCAACCTAGGCCAGTCCCTTCCCTGCAGTTTGGGAACTTGGGAACAGAGAGAATGTGAGTCAGTTCCTCTCTGCAAAGAAATGTTTGGGGCAGACAAAATAATAAATGTTAACTCTAGCTGGTTTGAGGTGAACATCCCCCTAGTCACGAGAGACCCTGCCTGTCTCATCACTATTGTCTGTTCACTAATGAATAGTCTTCATTCATTATGTGCCTAGCCGAGCGCCTGCCCACAAAACAGGATCATGATAACGTTGGTTGAACAGATACATTAATTTATTAATTTCAAGGATTGAACCCCCATCATACTATCATTTCCTTTATGAAATTAGGTTTGAGTTACACATAAATCTATAGCATTTCTCCAGGAACACCTCTCTTGGTAACCATACATGCTGATTGAATACACAAGTTGGAAATGAAACTTGAACATTACAGTTGAACGTTGGGACTAGAAACATTTTGATATACCAGTTTTTCACATTGCTTGCCCACCACTTCTAAGAACTGAAAAATAGGAACCAAGCAAAGTTATATTCTCTGGAATTGTACAGATTCCAAGTCTAAATTATAAAGGCTCAGATATTTCCATGAACCTTTCCAACAGAGTGTTGTTCTCCAAAGAAGAAGATAAGATCGTCCCCCTACCTTAATCATCTCAAATTCAGGACCAGTTTTCACCAAGGGAACTTGTTGAAAATACAGGTTTCTGGGCTCCATTCCAGACTTCCTGAATCTAAATCCAAGGAGTGAGTTTAAGCGATAGTATTATTTAAAAGGTCCCCATGTGATTTTTAGGATCAGCCAGGTCTAGTCCAAAAAATATGCTTATGAAAGTTTATCTTATAATAGAGAATAATGGGAAAATAAAAAGTAATCTCTGTAGACTAGTAGTCTGGCTTTAAATATGTGGAGCTTCTACTTCTGGCCAAGATGGAGTAACAAGGACCAGATTTACCCTCTCACCCGAAATAACCAAAAAAACATTTTTAAACAAACGAAATTACATAAAAGAACAGTTTTCAAGACTTTGGACATCAGACAACAAAGGAAAATGATCCCTGAGAGATAGGAAGCAAACAGGGTAAGCCCTATGATCGCCTGACCTTATTGACTTGAAAGAGTTTCCAGGCCACAACATAGGAAGGGAGAACTGAGGCAGAGCAGGCAGTTCCGAATTGAGGACACAGAACTGAGAATCCAAGGTGACCTAGGCACCTAAAGTGCACAAGATAGAGGACCAAATAAAAGAGAGCTGCACAGGAAGAGAACCCCCAGAAATCTGTAGAGGGTCCCCCTGAAGTATTCGTTTGAGTTATGACCAGTGCATTTATGAGAGGAAACTACCCAGAGCCAAGAAAAGACCATCCAAAAGGTCCAAAAAGACCATCCAGTACCCAGCACTCACTGCCTGTTACCCACCAGCTGGCCTGGCAAACGAATTCATGGCACAGTGTATAGAGTGCTCAGAAAAGTCTTATCTCCGTAATGAGGAATAATTAGCCCTAGGCTCAGAATTGCTCAAGTCCTGCCTAACAAATCATGAAAGCAAGACCCAAGCATCAAACTAATTGACCCAAATTAGTGAACTACATCCCAGAACAAAGTCTAAGAATATTTGTAAGAATAAAAAAACATCTAACATGCAGCAAAATAAAATTCACAATGTCTAGCATTGAATCAAAGATTACTAGGCATGTAAAGAAGGGGGACAATATGACCTATAACATAGTGAATAATCAATCAAAACTGACAGACCTGACCAAGGTATTAGACTTAGCAGAAGAATACACTATGGGATTAATGGCAGATCAGACATTTGAGAAGCGAAGATTAGTAAACTCAAAGATACAGCAATAGAAACTATGAAAAATGAAATACAGAAAAAGAATTTTTTAAAATGAAAAAGGCAGGGGCCTTGGTGGCTTTGTTGGTCAAGCATCTGACTCTTGTTTTCAGCTTAGGTCATGATCTTGGGGTCATGAGATCAAGCCCCAAGTCAGGCACCATGCTGGTCATGGGTTGTGAAACCTGCTTAAGATTTTCTCTCTCTCCCCTTGCCCCTCCCTGCTGCTTGTGTGTGAGCTCGCTCTCTCTCTCTCTCAAAAAAAAAGGAAAGAAAAGTATTACTGAGCTCTGGGACAACCTCAGGCAGCATAACATATAGTTAATTGGATCCTATGAAGGAGAAGAGAGTGAAGAAGAGAGAGAAGGATATTTGAAGAAATAATGTTTGAAAACATTCCAAACCTGATGAAAACTATAAATCTGTAGGTACAATACCACCGTGAACCCCGAACCCAAGAAACAGTACCAGGGTACATCTTAATCAAATGGTTTAAAAACCATGATAAATAGATCTTAAAAACAGATTAAAAAAAAGAAAGGTTACATACAGAGGAACAAAGATAAGAATGGCATCAGACTTCTTATCAGAAACAATACAATTGAGAAGAACAGTGTCTTTAAAGTACTGAAAGAAAAAACAAAATCTTGAGAGGTTTTGTCTTAGAATTTAAAACCCAGCAAAGGTATGTTTCAAAAACTAAAGGCAAAAACATTTTCAGACATACCAAAACTGAAAGAATTCAGTAGACCTACAGTGAAAGAAATGTTAAAGGATATCCTTATCATTTAAATCTCTTTAAAAGATAATTGGCAGTTTAAGCAAAAATAACAACAATATGTTTAGGGGCTTATTACATGTAAAAGTAAAATGTATAACTAGCACAAAGGTCAGGAGAAAGGAAGTGGAACTATACTCATAAAAGTCTCTTAAACTATATGTGACACTGTATAATATCACTCGAATTGCAATAAGTTAAAGATGGATACCATAAACCCTGAAGCAACCACCAAAACAACAAAACCAAATTATAGCCAATCAGACAACACAGAATAGAAAATAAAGTAAAAATAAGCTAATCCAAAAGAAGGCAGAAAAAGAGGAAGAGGGAAACATGGAACAGATAGAACAAGAAAATTAAATAGCAAGAAGATGTATTTATACCTGACTGTGTCAGTAATCTTATGAAATGTAAGTAGTCTGAATTCCCCAAATTAAGAAGCAGAGGTTGTCAGGTGGGGGAAGGGGACAGACCCAATTATATATTGCCTTCAAGAATTGCTTTATACAAAAAGACAGATAGTTTCAAAGTAAAAGAATGGAAGAAGATATATTATGATGGCATTAAACAAAAGGAAGCTGAAGTGGCTGTATTAATATCAAAGTGTATAATTCTCAGACCACATTGTGATTAAATTGGAAGTGAATAACAGGAAGACCTTGGGAAAACTCCCCAAGCATTTGAAAACTAAATAACACAATTCTAAATAACCTGTGGATCAAAGAAGAAATCAAAAGGGAAATTAAAAAGTATTTTGAAGTGAATAAAAATGAAACAACAATATACCAGAATTTCTGGGATGCTGCAAAAGCAGTACTTAGGGAGTAATGTGTAACACTAGACACCTATATTAGAAAAGAAATATCTTAAATGACCTCAGCTTCTACCTTAGGAAACTAGAACAAAAAAGAGCACATTAAACACAAGGTGAGTGAAAGAAAAGAAATAATAAAGATCAAAGTGGAAATTAATGAAATAGAAAACAGAATAGAGGAAAAATCAATAAAACAAACTTTTTCTTTGAGAAGACCAGATTGATCAGAGAAAAAAGAAGACATTAATTACCAATATCCTGCATAAAATAGTGACACTACTACAGAATCTGCAGACATAAAAATGTATAAGGAATATCTTATAAACAACCTTACACCAAGAAATTCAGTGACTTAGATGAAATGGACAAATTCCCAGGAAGGCAGAAGCACACCAAAACTCACTTAAGAAATGCACTGAATTGCCCTATACTATTTAAAAATTGAATTTGTAGTTAAAAACCATTCCTCAAAGAAAACTCCAAGGTGGCATTACTGGCGAAATCTACCAAACATATAATTCTACACAAACTTTCCCCAAAACATTGAAAAGGAAGGAATTCTTCCCAACGTTGTTGTTGTTGTTGTTGTTAGGTGGCTAGCATTTATTATCATTATTATTAGGTGGCTAGCTTTTTTACCCTGATAGCAAAACCAGTTAAATACAGTACAAGAGGGGCGCCTGGGTGGCTCAGTGGTTAAGCCGCTGCCTTCGGCTCAGGTCATGATCTCAGGGTCCTGGGATCGAGTCCCACATCGGGCTCTCTGCTCAGCAGGGAGCCTGCTTCCCTCTCTCTCTCTCTCTGCCTGCCTCTCCGACTACTTGTGATCTCTCTCTGTCAAAATAAATAAATAAAATCTTTAAAAAAAAAAAATACAGTACAAGAAAAGAAAACTACAGACTGGTATCCCTCCTGAATATAGATGCAAAAACTCAAACAAATCCATATCTTAACAAAAGAAGAAGACATCGTGACCAGCTGGAGACTAACTCAAGAATACGGCTCACTTCTCATCATCCAAAGCTAGGGAGAAAATGCAGTCCATGAATGGATAAACAAAATGATACATCCATACAGTGGAATACTCAGCAAGGACAAAGAGTGAACCGTTGATACATTCAACAATGTGATTAAATCTCACACTGTGAATTGTTAAAAAAAAAAAAAGCAACAAAATAAGAATGCATACTGTGTGAGGGGTCATAACGTAGGCGAGGGGGAGTACAGGGATGGGAGTAGATCAGTGGGCACAAGGAAATTTTTCAGGGTGATGGATATAGTCAGGCTCCTCATTATAGTAATGGTTTCACATATGTACTGTTAAATTTACCAAATTGTACACTTTAAGGGGCACTAAGTTGTCTCAGTAGGTTGAACGCTTGACTCTTAATTTCAGCTGTCATGATCTCGTGCAATCAAGCCCTGCGTCAGGCTCTGCGCTCAGTGTGGAGTCTGCCTGGGATTCTCTCTCCCTCTCCTCTATCCCTCCTGCTCTCTCTCTCTCTCTCAAAATAAATAAACAAATCTTAAAAAAAAAAAAGCACAGTATGGAATGTATGTATCATTATTACAGCAATCAAAATACCAAAAATAACATTTTCGTCCTGGCATGGTGGAGTAACAGACGGTTTTCCTCCTTCATTTTCCGTATTTTCTTGAATGTTTTCCTTACTTTTAGTAAATAAAATTATCTACAATTATCACAAACATAAAAAAGAATAGTAATTCTATTTTACTTACCTTTTTACAGGGAATCACTTTAAAAATGAATGAGCTCAATCATTGTATTGTCGCAAGAATTATGCACGGGGGCATGATTCACAGGCAAGGTAAGTTTCATATGTGATTCTTTCCCTCCTTACCTTTTTTTCCTATAGCCTAGTGGAGAAAGTATTTTTTATGATCCATATAAACAATCTGTTTACTCTGTGGTCCACCTAATGATCTATTTAAGTTATCTATCTTTGGTTTTAATCACTGTTCGTCTCATTTGTTCATATTCTTCTGTACATGCTCCAGCCTGTGATTAAGGGGGGAAGGGTATATTACAGTTCTGTTACTGAACATCTCTGAATTACTGTTTGGATCCTGACTTTAAAAAGACCATGGAGGATAAAGTAAATATCCTACCTGGCCCCTGGATATCTGGAAGGCATCTATTCTGGGACATACATACAAACATATGTACATTCATTTATGGATATAAATATGTAATGACAGTTGAAGAATTTCTCGTTCATGCAGGAATGAGATATACTCTTTCTAAATTAGGAAATTAGAGTTTGATAAATAATATAAAAATTAAATGATAAAATAAGAGATAGCAAATCTAGATTAAGTTTTTAATACCTGCCACAGTAATTGCAGCCCTTCTGAGAAAGCATCCCACTAAGGCCTGAGGTAAAGCAAGAATGAGTTTTTGAGAAAAGGGAGCTTTCATTAACTCTTAGGTGGGCAAGATCTGCACGTGCAGGAGTAGCCTCACCCTTGGAAGGGCTGAGTTTTAGGTACTAGCATTGATCAGCAGGCTGATCCAAAAATTAGGCTTCCTTTCTTTAAGATGAGGGGTTTTTTATTGTTGTGTTTTTTGTTTTTTGCCTACAGGGGAATCTTTAGAGGCTGAGGAAGTAGACTACACTCATGTGGGAGAATTGGTTTTAGACTCCAGGATGAATTTTCTCTTTCTTAATTCTAATGAGTTGCTATAAATTCAGTAAAGCAGGGGTACCTGGGTGGCTCAGTGGGTTAAAGCCTCTGCCTTTGGCTCAGGTCATGATCCCAGGGCCCTGGGATCGAGCCCCACATCAGGCTCTCTGCTCAGCAGGGAGCCTGCACCCTGCCCCCCCCCCCCCCCCCCCCCCCACCCCCCTGCCTACTTGGGATCTCTGTATGTCAAATAAATAAAAAAATATTTTTTAAAAATTCATTAAAGCCACAACATCATTGTTTCCATAGTCTCTTTTTCTTATATTACCATGTGACTAGGGTCTGCCATCTCTGATTGAAGTGGTGTCGTGGACATCCTCCTCCTAGTCTTATTTTTGAAAAGTAGCTTTCTCATGATTCCCCGTGAAGAGTACCATTTACTGTAGAATTTTAGTTAGATGCCTTCTCTTAGGGCTGAGAATGTTCTCTTCTATCCTTAGTTGCTGAGCCTTTTAATTATGATTGAGTTGTGAATCTTATCAGATGCTCTTCATCTGCTGAGATGATCATTTGGAGGTTTTTTCCTTGTATCTATTAACATAGTGAATGACTTTGAAAGATTTCCTAAC
>NC_081575.1:87886479-87926780 GCF_022355385.1 Mustela nigripes
GATAAACCCCTTCTGCATCTCTCAGATAAACCTAGCTTATTCATTGTGTGTGGGTTTTGTTTTTGTGTTTGTTTTTTTTGTTTTTTTTTTTTGTATGTACTGCTGGATTCTGTGTGCTTATGTTTTGTTTAGAGTTTTGGTATTTGTAATTATGAGTGAGACTGGCTGGTAGTTAATTTTCCTTTCTTGTCTTGCTCTGTGGGGTTGTGAATTATGATTATGTAATTATGATTGAGTTGTGAATCTTATCAGATGCTCTTCATCTTGAGATGATGAGATGATGATGAGATGATCATTTGGAGGTTTTTTCCTTTTATCTATTAACATAGTGAATGACTTTGAAAGATTTCCTAACGATAAACCCCTTCTGCATCTCTCAGATAAACCTAGCTTATTCATTGTTTTAGTTTCAAAGTTACATTGCCTCATAAAATCATGTGGAGAGCCGTCTCCCTTCATGAGTTCTCTGAAAGACTTTGTAGAATATTGGAATGACTTGTACCTTTAAAAAGTTTGGTAGAACTTGCCTATAAAACTATCGAGGCCTGATGTTTTGGTTTTCATTTTTTTTTTTTTTTAGAAAAGACTTTTTTTTAAGGAAGCTCTACACCCAATGTGGGGCTTGAACTCATGATCCTGAGATCAAAAGTTGTATGCTCTACCATCTGAGCCAGCCAGGAACCCCAGGAAAGACTCTTTTTTTTTTAACTGCTTCAAATTTTTTAACAATCATAAGGTTATTCAGGCTTTCTATATCTTGAGTAAATTGAAAAATTAAATTTTTTAATGCACTCTGATGATCACTCTCTTTTAATGGGCAAGGGTAGTCCATTAATATTTATTATGATGAGTCTGTCATCTTTTTTATTTATACTTATTGCATTTTTAATGGATTTTCTTATTCATTTTTTTTGTTCTATTTTTTCCCCCTGGGAGTTTAGAATTTCAGCACTCTACTTAGATCTTTTAGGTGGTTACCTTGAATTTTTATCATGTGTAATTAACATTATGTTTACTAGAGGGAAATAGTATCTTAACCCCACTCCCAAAGACATAGGAACACTAAATCTGATCACACTTTTGTCTTACACATTATTTTGCCCAGCATTTTGCTCTGTCCTGTTTTAAATTCACAAATTTGCAATTACTAACATGACTGTTTTTGTTTGGATTTACATAAATGGTTATGGTTTTATATACTCCCCACTCCTTCTCTCTTATGTTATTTCTAGTATAGTTTACATACAAGTGTTTGGTATATTAGTTTCAGATATAAACTTACCATTCCTTCTCAAATTATAGACCATCCTTTGGGGAGCATTTTCCTTCTTCCTAAAGTACATCCTTAGAAGTTCCTTTAGTTCTAGTCTCCTGTTGATAAACTCCCTCAGGTGGTATTTATCTGTAAATATTTTATTTCATCCTCAATCTTGAAGATTACTTTTGCTGGGAGCACAGTCTTAGGTTGATGGTTACCGTTGTATTTTGGCATCCATTGTTTGACATTGGAAAGTCTGATGTCACTACAATTGTCCTTGAATTATAAGTGATCTCTCCTTTCTCTCTTGGTGTTCTAAGAACTTTGTCTTTAGAGGGGGAAAAGATCTTTGCCTTTAGATGTTCTGTAGTTTCACTACTTTCCAACATGGTTTTCTCTTTATTTATCCTCTTTAGGATGCATTATTCTTCCTGGACCTGCATAATCATGTTTTCATCACTTCAGTAAAGTTTACAACCATTATTTCTTCAAATATTGCCTCCTCTCCATTCTCTGTATTCTCTCCTTTTGAACTCCACTAGACGTGTGTTAGACATTCCCTCCATATCTCTTAATGTTTTTTTCCTATTTTCTTTATTTCTTGTCTCTTGTTTTCCCTGTCTCATTTCCCTGTCCTGCATTCTAGGTAATATATTTGGTTATATCTTCCAGTTCACTGACATTCTCTTCAGCCATATCTGAATTCCTGTTCAACTCCTCCATTCACTGGTTTCTTTTTTTTTTTTTAATATTTTATTTACTTATTTATTTTTTTTAAAGATTTTATTTATTTATTTGACAGACAGAGATCACAAGTAGGCAGAGAAGCAGGCAGAGAGAGAGGAGGAAGCAGGCTCCCTGCCTGATGCGGGGCTCAATCCCAGGACCCTGGGATCATGACCTGAGCTGAAGGCAGAGGCTTTAACCCACTGAGCCACCCAGGCACCCCCATTCACTGGTTTCTATCACCAGTTATAGTTTTCTTTTCCAGAAGTACTAGTAATTTGTTCTTAGTTTTATTTTCAAATCTATCTGTTCACATCTGATAATCTCGTGTTGTGTGCTTATCCTTGCAATTAGGTCCTTTATTTTTTTTCTAATATTTAACATGTGGCTATTTTATATTCTGTATCTGATCATTCTAGTAACTGTCCTCCTTGACAATCTAAATCTGTTTTTTCTCTTTCTGATGACTTTGCCTTATTGTATGTTTGGTGACCTTTGTGAGCTCATTGTTTGTTCTAACTGATGAAAGTCCGGTGGGCCTAGACTGGGTACACTTTGTTTGTTCCCTCTTCTACTAACTACAATGGAGTGCCACCAATCTGGATCTTGCCTCCCCCCAGATTCCTGGGCTCAGTTTTTGTCACTTGCCGTTGGCCCAAGGCTCAGAATCTGGCTAGCAGGTACTGCTGCTGTGGCATCCACCCTTTCCACTGTTTCATTCCACCCTTCCTTCATCACCACTCTGGATCCAGCTCACGGGTCCTTATGTGCAGCTGATGGTGGGGGATGGAAGTCGGCAGTGCTCTTAGGAATTTGTACTCCTTAGCGGCAACCCCATCGGGACCCCTCTCACTCTTGAGAGCTTTTTCTATATCTTGACTTAATAAACTTCTATCGCTTTATTTACCCCCTCCAAAAAAGGAATTTGTATTCCTTTTGTGAAACTAGTAACACTTCAATAGGTATGCCCTAGATGGGATACAGGTGTAAGAAAGTCTTCTAGTGACTAACCAGCCACACTAGGAAGCAAAAGTCCACAGATTTTTATTTTATTATGTTAATTTTCAAACACAAGTAGAGAGAATAGTGCAGTGAGTTCAAGTAGAAAAAAGTGGAAAGAAGAGTGCAGCGATCACCTGCATACCCATAAGCCACTAGAATCACTGTTACGTCACAACCACACCAATGTCATCTGTACTTCCCCTACTGTCCACCCCTAGGGAATATTTTGAAGCAAATCTCAGGGGTCTTATTTTCTTTATGTGCATTTAGTGTGTACCTCTAAAAGATGCTGTGAGCTTTTCATAACGATGCCAGGTCAGTATATAAACATGTGCACAATTTATAAATAAGGAAGTAAAATTTCACATAACTCCCTATTTAGGCATTGGTTTTTGGGCTCTCTTTCCAATTGAAGTATGAGAGGACCCTGAAATGCCTACCAAATTATTATAAAATGATTGTGTTTTGTCTAATGTAAGTTGAGTGTTATACAGGAATTATCACAATTCTCTGCATCATATTTGGTAGATGATGATGATGATGATGAAAATGGTAGGAGGGACGCCTGGGTGGCTCAGTTGCTTAAGCGGCTGCCTTTGGCTCAAGTCATGATCCCAGCATCCTGGGATAGAGTCCCATATCGGGCTACTTGTTCGGTGGGAACCTGCTTCTCCCTCTGCCTCTGCCTGACTCTCTGCCTACTTGTGATGATATCTCTCTCTCTCTCTCTCCCCCCGCCCCGACAAATAAATAAATAAAATCTTTAAAAAAAAAAAAGAAAGAAAGAAAAGAAAATGGTAGGAAATGATAACAGACACTTCAGTGATACTTTACCATATGCCACGAACACTCCTGATCCTTCTACGTGTATTAAACTAACTTAATCCTCAAGGCAATCATATGAAATAGATACTGTTTTCATCTCCATTTTGTAAATATTGAAAACTGAGATATGGAATATTTTGGTATTCTACCCAAGATCTTAAAGCTGGTATGGGATGTAGCTGAGATTTGCCCCAGACAGGCTAGATCTAGAAACTGTCATTTTAAACCATGATACATAGTGCCTCTCTCAGAGAAATAAGCAGATTTCCACAGCCATCTTTCAAAAGTGTGTCTTCCGTAAGTAGATCTATCCGTTTTGGTGAGTTTACTAAATGAGCCAAATCTGTACCTGTTTCTGAAACATTGGCCTTCAATAGTTAGATTAATTTTTTAATTACTTATATTGCTGTCTTTGGACATTATTATAAATGTTACATACATCATTTCATGTTTGTAACTGCATCATTTCTTTAGGTACACTTCACGTCGGTGATGAAATTCGAGAAATTAACGGCATCAGTGTGGCTAACCAAACAGTGGAACAGCTGCAGAAAATGCTCGTGAGTTTCTTTGTCTTTTTTCCAAGATTGACTTTCAGTTTGTTAGCTTGCTTTATAAGGCATGAATAAGTGGTATTCTCTTGTAATCAGAGTATTTTTCTGGTCCCACTGTTTGTTGGACTTGACTTTCTACAACATTCATAAGAACTGACAACTGGGAAAATGTTTATATGCAACAGAGCTTGGAATCCTCTTGCCCATCGAGCAGCGTGGGCTTCGACGGTCTCCTTGCCTCCTCGATCTCGTTTCTTACTGAACAAATGTGTAAAGATAACCTTTCCAATTGTGCGTATATGCGAACTCATTTCTCCCCACCCTCCATTCTGCTGACATCAGCAATGTCAGAAGCCTTGTTCTGTTCAGCTGAGTCATAGCCTGCTGTATTGGATTTCTCTGCAGCACAGAGGGAAGGAAAAACATAGTAGACCTGGCTATTTTTGACCGCGCATAGCCAAAATCTGTGTTCACAATTGGCCTTTTATTAAAAAAGCAGAATGACGGTCCCTGACCTATGTTCACTGTCGTACTGAACAGAGGCAGAAGTCTTGGACCTCTGGTCCTGAGCCATCTTCCTGCCACAGTGTAGTGGCCTCACACATTATGAATATCTCTTAAGTGTGAAATAAGCACACAAACTCACTATAGCAAAAACCGTACGGCCAGCATTATGAAAGAAAAAGCAAATTCAATGGAGTACACCATCATCATGTAGCAGACCAAATACCGTCTTTGTGTAATTACTTATTCTGTCATCTGGCTCAGTTCATACTTACTTTCGAAAAGCACTTAGAAGTTTCTGTGTGTCTATGAAAAGGGAACCGAGGGGGGTCTGTTCCACTGCTGCCGCCCGAACAAGGCAGTCAGCCTTGACTTCAAAGGGTGTCTCCCGTGAGCAGCCCCTACCCTCTAACTCCATTTCGTTTAAAAGGCCCCTGCGTGCTCAGCTGGCTTACATTAATCCCCCCCCCCATTTCAAGTGGTTTCTCACATGTCTTTGTGTGCAACATTTGTGTGTTAAGCAAGCTCTCCTTTCTTCCCCCTCCAGCGGGAAATGCGGGGGAGTATCACCTTCAAGATAGTGCCAAGTTACCGCACTCAGTCATCGTCCTGTGAGGTAATGGCTCCAGCACGACCCCCCGCCCCGTCCCACCGCCCCCGCCACCCCTGTCTCCTCTGGGTTCTTAACTAACTGTCTGCTGATGGCTGAATGTTTTGGCTTTCTGGGAAATTGTTTCTGCCTGTGCTGTTGATCACTGCACACCAATTTTACAACAAAGATAACGGAACAGAGTAGGTTCCATTCACCTACTCGGCCCTGCTTCCATGGGGAACTCCTCAGCACTTTAACTGTCTGCAGGCTGGAAGGGCAGCCAAATCTCGAGGAGCTCCAAGTAATGACAGAAGGCTTAATAACAAATGGAGTCTCTGAGGAAAAAAAGAAAGATAATTGCAATAATATTTCCAGGAAGTACATTCACTTCCCTTATTAAGAAATCACACAGATAGTTCTTCTTTCCAAGAATTTGAGAAGTGATCTATTTCTGTTAAGACCGAGGTGTTTAAAAAAAAAAAAAAAAAAAAAACTGTGACAAGTCCCTGGACAGATGTTAAGTCCATGAGGAGTTGATAACTGACTTTCCGAGAGGAGTAGAGGCTTTTGTGACCTTCTGTGAAATCGTTTCAATTTGGAACACTTGGTGATTCATAAGCAAGTAAGTTTTCTAGGATAATACAACCCCAAGGTTCCTTTCTCACGGTAGGTGTATCATATAGAAATTGTAGCTCTGCGACCTATATTATCCAGTTTCGTGTCGGTCATGAAATGAGATTCCAAAATCTATTCTTTTTGTATCTGGAAATACAGGCTGGCATGAAGGGTCTGTCACCCTTCAGTCATTGCACACTCAGCTCGAGCATAATTATTTGAAGCTGATCCTTTACATTGCATCTCCCAAGTCTGTGTACTTCGGTAGGAAGAACATATTTCCTACAGATGATTTTCAAGACTGACAAGTAACTTATTGGAACTCATCTAGAAAATTGAATTCGTACCCAGAAGTTGAGGGAGAAATTGCAGTGCCTCTTCCAGACCCTAGTAAGGCTTCGATCTCCCAAGCAAACTCAGAGGCTTTGCTTTCCGAACCTATCAAAGATATGTCTAAGAATTTGTAGTTTGGTCAAGGATATTTTTTAGTGCATTGTGACAGTTGGGGTTTCTGTTCTATCAGGTTTTGAGCTCCTCTTGGTGGCTTTTTATGGAACTTCAGTGAATACTGTATTTCAAAAGAAAACAGAGAGCTACTTCTGCTCCAGGATTCATAGTTTTGTAATTTGTAACCTAGAACACAAATCTTCCAGGGAAGAGAGAATGTCACACACACCTCTCATGTGAGGCATTCCAATATTCTGACATCGTAGGTGGTCCTCATACCATTTGTCAGCATTGAAGACATTTAATGAATACGATTGACTTGTGTTTTCTTAGCTAACTAAGGGATATTGTTAGTTATTAAGATACAAGTTTCTCCTGTGTTTTTTAAGTGGTGGAACTAGTTTTAGGGTGGTACCAGTATTATACATACAAATTCTACACTTGAGTCAGAAGAACCCCCCCTTACCTTCTTTACTTCTGAATAGTAGGAAAAATGATACTCTCCTCCTAGCCCTACCCCCACCCTGTTTGACACTCTGGTGCCCTGGCAGGATTCAAGCCTGTGGTTGGACTCTTCCCAGCTAGGGCAGTACTTCCTAAAGAAGGGCTCTCTGGCCACCCGCATCAGTATTCCCCGGGCAAAAGAGGGGAGACCCTGCCCTCACACTGGTCCCGCTGACTTGCTTCCCTGGGGGTGGTACCTAGAAACCAATCTGCTCGTGAGCATTCAAGAATGCTCGTCTAAGGGAGCCCGTTACTCAAAAAGCTAACAAGCTCCAGAAGTTTTCTGTATATCTTCTAGAAAAAACAAATGTCTTTTGAGCAGACATGTATATCTCAAAGGTTTCAGAGAACTCCACTAAACCAGAAATGGTACAGTGCATATTTTCTTCCTCTCTTTATGCTTGTCATTAAAGCTGATTTGGACAATAAGGGAATGGAGCCCAGAGAGGACTGTGACTGAGTACGACAGATCTAGGGAGAGTGGCTGTGCCTCCTCGGACTTTTGCCAGAAGTGTAATATTTTTAGAGGCTCGAGGTTATTGTTGTTTTTTTTTAAAGATTTTATTTATTTATTTGACAGAGAGAGATCACAAGTAGGCAGAGAGTCAGGCAGAGAGAGGGGGGGAAGCAGGCTTCCTGCCAAGCAGAGGGTCTGATGCAGGGCTCGATCTCAGGACCCTGAGATCATGACCTGAGCTGAAGGCAGAGGCTTAACCCACTGAGCCACCCAGGTGCCCCATGAGATTATTGTTTTAATCAGTCTCCTAAAATGATCTAAAGAATAAAGGTTTCTTCTCTTGTGGATGTCTATCTTTTACCCTCATTAGTAATATTTGTCCTGGAAAGACTCCAAGGTGATTACAACATGAGAAGTTTTTTTTGGGTGGGGAGGAGTTAGATTTGTTTTACTTCAAATGAGTCATTCAGTAATTTTTGACACTGAGGTACCTAAAAACTATTAAGTACTTTTCAACCTAATTTTGAATAAAAAATTAGGCAGTTGAGATCTTCAGCACAATAAGTGTACAGTAATATTTCATTTTACAGTCCAAAAGGATTTTAATTGGATTTTATTGGATTTTAATATCAATTCCCTTTTCCGGGTCTCACTTAAAGTCAGCCAAGGTTCTAGAGTATTGGAGACAGGAGAGAAATTATTAACAAATGACACAGTCATCGCATACAATATGTGAATCTTCCAACTGCAAAAAATTTTTCATACTTCTGTGAAATCATGCACATAAGTCAGTATAGCACCTTTACAGCTAAAAAAGAAAAGAAAAGAAAAGAAAAAACCTCAGAGGAAACGGCTGTCCGATTGTGGTTGTAACTGTGAATGTGAATATCTCTGTGTCTGTGCCAGTGTTCTGTGTTAATGAACCTTGTGTCTTATTTCAGAGAGATTCCCCCTCCACTTCCAGGCAGTCCCCAGCTAATGGTCATAGCAGCACTAACAATTCTGTTTCGGTAAGAACTCTAGCTCCACACAGCAAAGTGTGACAATTCTGTTGGTGCCACCTGCCATGAGTGTTATAGTTACATGTGTTCAGTGGAAAATATTGTCTTCTGCCGATATACAAGGCTACTACAGCTACAATGCAGTTTACTCCTGGAAAATCTTTTCAACATTTTCTTCTCGTGAAAAATCCCTTTAATTAGTTAAATTGGAAGAACTGGAGTTCAAGATCGCTTTGGTCATGCTCAAAATATTTCTGGGTCACCCCACGGGCGCCTCTCTGACTTTGCTCAGACTTACTTACCCAAAGAATATCCTAAATGGCAATTTATTGAAATTTCTAAATTTATTTTAATTGGAGAAAGATGAAGAAACTTAAGGATTTTGCAGAGTAGGCATCTGGGTATTCTCGGGCTTTGTAGTTGTCTATTCTGAGTGATATCAGCAACCTGTTTTAGTTTCCGCTATCTACGTTACGAATTGGTGTGCCCTCTGTTATTGTGGTCCGTGCACATATTTTTGTGAATTATAAGCCTTGCCTGGATATGAAAAGCAAAAGGAACTGGCTTCCAACTGCACTTAAGCCACGCTGTTATCACATCTTTAACACAAAGTACTTGATATTTTGACTTGAACTTGGAATTTGACTATTTTTTTTTTCAGAACTATTCATTTTGGAATATGAAAAGAATTGTTTTTCATTTACCTAAACGGAAGCACTTAAGGTGCAAGCGTCTGATCTTTCAGGGTAACAAAATCTTAAGTTGCTGATATTGCTGTTGAACTGTACTGCGAGTTTTACTAAATGCAGCAGTATCGCTCATTTGCTGTCCACATGCCCTTTAAAAACACATCAACTGTCTTCAGTCGATAAAATTGTCAATAATTTAGAGATCATCTCAAACAGAATGATATCATTAAGAGAAATTATAGGAGAAAATTCCTAACGACCTTTGTTTTTAACTTCCAAATAGGCTACCAATGGAATTCGTTCTAATAGTTTAAACATGTAATACTTTAAAGATGGTCAAAATCCATATAGCCATGGAATTCCTCAAAACCTAAATAATTGCAGTGACTAAGTTGAAAAGGGCAACGGCTCTTTTACGTTTGGGGTTTTCTTTTTGTTTTTAATAGGGCTGTTTCACTCATAGTGGCTTTTGTGTTGAAGATGCTGAGTTGTTTCTTAAGAACATATTTTCTCTCTTGCTTAAACTTACCTGCTTCCCTCAGCTTGCTGCTAAGTGGCCTGGGTTTGATTTTTTTTCGATAACTCAACATTTCTGAGAAATGGAATAATGTTTGTGATCTCTTTACAACTGAAATCTAGCTCATTTTTTAACCATATTGTAACAGAACACACAAATTACCTTGTACTCTTGAAAAGTAAATGAAAATTTTTCTCCTGGGTTGGCTTTATTCTACAGGACTTGCCATCAACTACCCAACCAAAAGGACGACAGGTGAATAGATATCCTCTATAGAAACTTCTCTAAACTGAGCTGCGAATAGCCAATCCTTTATTAACCCTTTCCATCCCATAATGTCTGCATTTTGGACCATAACATTTAAGCATTGAGAGCTTGTACCATTTCATTTTAACACATTACACATGACTAATTTTCTATAAGGATTTTTTTCCTCATATCTTTGTAGCTGTTATGGTTATTGTAATTTCAACCTGATAACCTTGTGTTAATGGTTTAAGAATTCAGCCTTTTGGGGTGGGGGGGTGGTCTTACAGGCCTGCCTCTGGAGTTGGGAAAAAAATTGTTAAGGGTCACAAAACTCCTAGAATTCTAAGAATGACTAAAGCATATGTGCTGACGACCATGTTTAATCAGTAATTTTCTGAAATTTTAAGGCTTTTTCTTAATTTGTATTTGCTTGTGGGTATCTAAAAGCCATTTACGATGAAAGCTCACAACATCCTGGCTTTGCATCCCAGTATGCCTCTGTTGGGTCACCTGGGGAAAGTGACGCGCTGCCTGTCACCAGCAGGCAGCTTCCGGTGTGCCACCCACTCTAAGAGTATGCATTTCAGATGCAGAGGCAGAGACCTAGTAATTTTACAGGCTGCATTTCTGACAAGGAAACTTGAACAGAATAATCACACAGTAGTTCCAAAGCCTTCAGGTTGGTTTTACAGTGACCGAAACATTAATACTCAAATTTAATTTCAAGAGATAGAATTTTATGGGGAATTTTCTTGGAATTTGGCATCCAAGTTCAAGTGTACGTAAATTGGCACCTGACAGAACTCCCCCATAGTTTGTTCTTAAGACCACATAAGTGATGCAACATTAGATATCCATCATCTTATTTAAAGCATTTAGAAATACAGTGGTTCGTACAATGCTGCTGTATGATAACCCCTTGTCATTTTTCTTCTCTAAGAAGAGGAAAATACAGATACAAAGCCAAAATCTTTCTTGAAAGCTCAGTAACACGATTAATTTTTTAAATGCTTTAAAAGCACTTTACATTTCAGTTTATCAGCGGCGTGTAGCCACACCACTGGCTGTCCTGTAGGCAGTTTACAGCAAGATACCAACACACAGTGCTTGCTGCTTTTGTGTCACGTGCTGCTTTGAGGTTAAAACCTGCCCTGAATGTCTGTGTATCTGGTGTAAAGGCTGCCACGTGATCGTGACAGATAACGTGCCCATAACATCAGCTAAATACATGCAGATTTAAAATGGAAAGCATACCTCTCTATAATTAGAAAACTAGTCTGTTACAGTAAAAGCAGAAGCTAAGTCTTGATCTTTACTAAACAATTAAGAACAGCAGAGGCTTGAACCTGTACACACCAGAGGCCGCCCATTCGTTTGTAGTGGTAGCAGTTCGGTGTCCTATCTCCATGCCTCATTTGGCTTCACCATCTAGTGTCTTGTTCGTATTGTAAGTGTTAGTGTGTGGTTATTATGTTAGAGCTGTTTCCTTTCACATCGCCTTGGCAGCCCTTCTCACAAACTCCTGTTTTATAGATCTATGTAAGAGCACAATTTGAATACGATCCAGCAAAGGATGACCTCATCCCCTGCAAAGAAGCTGGCATTCGATTCAGAGTTGGTGACATTATCCAGATTATTAGTAAGGACGATCACAACTGGTGGCAGGGTAAACTGGAAAACTCCAAAAATGGAACCGCGGGTCTCATTCCTTCTCCTGAACTTCAGGAATGGTATGTTTTTGTTGTTCTGTTTTGTTTTACAATAAGAACAAAGCCCCGACCATCCGTTTGTCAACCTGCTGTTTTATGGTGTAAAACCTGCTTGTTCCGCTAGCCAAACAAAGTTCAGATGGGTCATCCAAGAACTCTAAATCCTCAGCATCTAGCAAATTCCTGCTTGGAGTCAGGTCATGGCTTTACATAAAAGGAGAGGAAAGTCTAGAGGGAGGCTGAGTGGCTAGCCTCGGGTCGCAGGACGCAGTCCCCTCCTGGCCCCTTAGCAGAGCCCCCCCATTCCCACATGCTGCGTCAGTCCTTTTAGAACTGCAATTTGTTTTGTTTTAAAGATTTTATTTGAGACAGAGTGAGAGAGAGAGAGAGCACAAGCAGGGGAGAGGTGCAGAGGGAGAGGGAGAGGGAGAAGCAGACTTCCCACTGAGCAGGGAGCCTAATGCGGGACTCGATCCAGGACCCTGGGATCATGACCTGAGCTGAAGGCAGAGGCTTAACCCACTGAGCCTCCCAGGCGCCCCTTCAATGCCACTTTTAACTGAGAGGAAAGGAGTCCCAAATTACTATGTATTTTAGTAAAATCTATTTCTGCCACTGTTACTGTTCGCTTACTTAAGCTGTGTTTTGAAAGATGCTGGTGATTTTGCCTCCGTCAGTACTTTAGCAATAGATGAGAAATCTAGCAAAGAGATCACTTTCTATCTGAGTTTTGTTTCATGTGATCAAAAATAGCCACCATTAGGCAATGGGGCAGTTGGTCCCCAAATCCTGGAAGCTAGCTAAAAGACCCCAGAGGTACCCGAGTCCACAGACACTGAGAACTATTTTCTCACTAAAGAGATTTCTCAGTTAATTTCCTTTGCGTGATTGCCTCCATCACTATCCCATGTTTCCAGAAATATTCTTACGTTTAGATGTTGGAGTAGATAAGAATTTCACGTGCCATCGTTTTCCACGGGGACGCGCAGGCGCCTCCAGAGGAAGCGGCAGACAGCCTTCCAACTCACGGCCCCATCTTCAAGGGACAGTCCAAGCTTTGGCAGGACGGAAGTGATTTCTGAGTCACCTTCATGATGATGTTATTATGTCATTAGTGACATTTACGTCTTACAAAATGTGGTCTAGCCTCCTGCCATATGAACATTTTTTTAAAAAGAATTATGTGGATTCCAGACCTCTTCTCCCTAGTCAGATCATGTGTAGAAATCCTGTTTCACGGACACCTAGAACACCCGACTCCTCTGGAAGAATGCTGAGAAATGGCAGTGGAAAAGCAGATTTGCTCCCTGTCTCCTATCATGAGGACTAGGTTATCTGAATCAATCCTCCTGCTGAAAAAGAAAGAAAGAAAGAAAGAAAGAAAGAAAGAAAGAAAGAAAGAAAGAGAAGTGCTGCAGAAGTATGTTTTTGAAAATTACCTTAAAAGCATTATTTAGCCAAAAAGGCATCGGGCAACTCAGTGACGAGTTTTTATATGAAAGCCATTAATCACAGTGATAGAAAATAGAGCAGTGAATTGGCCCATATTGCCAAGAAGAAACGTCTGTTACTGAAAACTCTTCTGCCAGAGAACCAAGGTTAAGACCTAATGCCTGTACAAGCAGGGGTTCTGTTAGGAGACCTGCTCCCCCATTGTCAGGCCCGCAGAGGCTCTGCCCTCAGGTTAAAAGCAAGCAGAGAAGTGTGCCCTTGCTGCCCTCCAACGTCTGGGGACTGGAGAGAAGGCTGCCTTGTCACTGAGCAAAGCCAAAGACATGAATAATAGGAAAACAAAGTTTCCCTGAAAAAATCGTGGCCGCTAGTTCGCCTTGAATAGCTCTGTGCCCAGACAGACATCGTCGGGGACGGCCGGGGGTTTCCAACCTTACACTCGATTTGAGGCCTCATTTTTTACTAATAGTAGTTCCCTATATCTGTTACGGACAAAAAGAAAGTCTCTGGTGGAGAACACTTAATGCTAGGCCTCATCCTAGAGCCCTTCCTCACCACCACCACCCCCAACATAAACTTTTACTAGGGCAGTGACCAACAAGTCAGAAAAAAAAAAAAAAAAAACCCACAGTCGCAGAAGAAAACAATTAGGACCTGCCTACCAGACCCAACAGAGGCCCTGCTGAAATGACAGGCAGCGGAAACAAAGCCACTCCAAGTGATACAGGAGAATCAGGAGGCAGGGTTTTTAAACAACTGTGCCTATATTTTAAAATCAATAATCTTGAAAAATATCTTTAGAGAACAGGGAAACTCTCAACAGCATGGCAGATTTGAAGAAGAACCAGAAGGAACTGCCAAGGACAAAACACGTAGTAACCAAACCTCAATGGCGCACACCTTTTAGAAAGGCTAAAATTTTTCCAAAGTTTTCACCAACAGGTAAACAGATGAACAAATGATGGAGTGAACTACTGACACCCACAATCTGGATAGGACTCAAAATCATTCTGCTGAGTTTCCAGGCAGAAGAGAGAGAGAGAAAATATACTGCATGATTCTATTTATATGAAATTCCAGAAAACTATACTGACATCGGTTGGCCTGGGGATCCAGAGGAGAGAGGGAAGAACATACACGAACAGCAGAAGTGACCAAACTGTATACTTCAAACATGTTCAACTTATGAAAAAAACAAACTCAGTAAAGGTACAAAAACTGAAGAGGGAGAAAGGGATTCTAGCTGGACTGATGAGGAAGGGCCCCACTGGGCACCATGTGTCTTGAGGCCTGAGTCAGACAGCGGAGGTAGAAGAAGGCATTCCCAGCAGTGAGGAAGACTTGAAACAATACTATCAGCCAGACCCAAAATCTTGGTTCATGGGTGTTCTTACCAAGTGACATTTTTCACATCCCATCAATGAGAAATCAATCATTTGTGGACCCAGATGCCTTCTTTATGCTTGTTAAATTTCATCATGCTTGATGGGGCACACCAGTTAAGTCCTTTGATATATTTTGAGTCCCTGAATGTGTCATCCCTCCCCTTGTCTACCAGACCCTCGTCCAAGTGAGCAATAACAATGGTAAGTGTGTGTTTGAAATTTCCCTCCAGGTTGACCTAAATCCTACCAGTTTTCCTGCACTTACAGAGCTAAAAGAAATAGCAGTCATTTCCTGAGTGGCTGGTGAAGACCGGTTTCGTTCCTCTGTCACTGCATCCCATATAGCCACACCACAGATTTTTACTGGGAACTTTTTACTTTTATTCCTTAAGCTTAGAAACATGGGTTGTAAGATAGTCTGTAGACCGCACCATGAGCTTTACGGAGTCAGGATTTTGTCTCTTTTAACCTGTCAAAAAGCCCTCAGTTTTGTTTATGCTTCCAAAGATCCTGTGTCTCACAGAAGCCATAGTTATGGCTACAGCACGGATTGGCTTGTGCTGGAAGAAGCCCCAAAGCAAAGGCTTCATCAGTCTCCTCTGTGTGCCACTTAGGTAATATGCGGAGACTGACTGTGATGCTGTTGCTGAGCGTTCACAGTATTTCCCAATAAATGTTCTCCTCCTAACCAAAAAATAAAAGAATACAAAAAAATCGCTCAATGAACAAGAGAAAATAAGAGACTTGGAGGAGAAAGAACCGTTCTCAACTCATTTCGTGATACCAGCATTACCCTGATATCAAAATTCACAAAAGGCAACTCAAGAAAACCACAGATGAGGCTTCCTCGTGAACACAGATGTAGAAGTCCTCAGCAAAATATTAGCAAACTGAATCCAGCAATATATAACAAGGATAATACATCTTGACCCAGTGGAGTCTGTACTGGGAATGTACAGTTGGTTCAACATTTGAAAACCAGTCAAGCCAATCCACTGCATTAACGGACTAAAGAAAATCCACATGGTTCTATCTGTAGATGCCAGGAAAGCACTTGGTAGAATTGAAAATCCACTCATGATTAAAACCCTTACAAATGAAGGGACTTCCTTAACCTAATTGAGAGCATCTACAATAAACCTACAGCAACCACTACTGGAAAGGAAAAAAATACTGCTGGTGATACATTTCTGTGTGTAGAAATTCAAAGGAATCTATAGATAAACCATTAGAATTAATATGAAAGTTCAGCAAGATGGTTGGTATAAAATCAATATACAAAAATCAATTTCTATTTACCAGCAAGAAAAGAGAAAATAAAAAAAATTTAAAGATTTATTTATTCATTTAAGAGAGAAAGCGCTTGCATGCACAATGAAGGGGAGAGGGAGAAGCAGGGAGCCTGGGGCTCGATCTCAGGACCCCAAGATCATGACCTGAGCAGAAATCATGAGTCGGACATTCAACCTACCAAGTAACCCAGGTGCCCTGAGAAAATAGAAATTTTTTTACATACCATACATAACACCACCCGTATTACCTTAATACTATAAAGTATCTTGGAAAAAAAAAGTTAAATTTGACGAGACCTCTAGATCTAACTACCTATTTGGAAGAAATGTAAAAGATGGGGTCTTACTAAAGACACCACAGGGATGAAATCAGAAAAATCCAGAATTGGAAACTATAGGACAACCAACCCGTTTTTACAGTAAATAAATTATGAGAAGGAAAAGGAGAGAGGGAACCTATAGATTTAAGAGAAACTTAAGAATATTTAAGGAGGGAATGATATAAACTTGGATTTGTTTCAGAATAATCTAGGGTGGATAAGTTGTAAATAGTACAAGCCAGGAGTTAGTAAATATTCAAGCTGGGTTGTAGGTATTTGAGGTTCGTTACTTTCTACTCTTGTCTCTGTTTGAAAATTTTTTAAACACCATTTGTATAACCTCTTTGTTTAATCAATAAGCTAGGAGCAAATCTAACAAAGATGTTCAAGACAAAGGAAAATGTTAACATTTATTGTGACATTAAAGAATACATAAAGAAATGGAGATATACTGTATTCATGGACTGGAAGACTCAGTGTTATAAAGATGTCTCCCTCCCAGATTGATTCATAGATTCCATGCAATCTTGATTGTTTTTGAAATTGACAAGCTAATTTTAAAGTTTTCATGGAAATGCACAGAATCAGAAATAGCCAAGATGTTCTTCTAGAAGAATAAGGAGGGAGGCATTGCTCCACCAGATACTAATACCATAAAGCTATAGTCATTAAGATAATAAGATATGGGCATAGAGATGTTCAAATAAACCAATTGAAGAGAATCCCAAAACACTCCCATACATAAATAATCACCAGTGAGGAATGGATAGTCTTTTCCATAAGTCATGCTGGAACAATTGGGTATTCATTTGGGAAAAAGACAAGAAAGAAATTGGGCCCCTAATTTCACATCATATACAAAAATCAGTTCTAGTGTATTAAAGGCCAAAATATGAAAGCCCAAACTATAAACCTTGAGAAAGTAATATTGAAGAATGTCTTCAGGAACAAGGAAGGATTTCTTAACATGCCAAAAAAAAAGAAAGGGAAAGATGGCTAAATTTGACTTAAACTAAGTTATATTCATCAAAAGATACCACAGGAAGAGTAAACAGGCAAACCACAAAATGGAAGAAGGCATTTGCCACATGTATAACCCCCAGGGGTATAATATCCAGACCACACAGAGAATTCCAACAAATCAATGAGAAAAAGATAACTAGAAAAGGAAAATGGCCAAAAGACTTAAACACTGTATAGAAGAAGAAATCCAATAAACCTGTGAAAAGGTTCTTAATCTCACTAATAATCCGTGAAATGCAAACTCAAAGCACAGCCTGATTCCATTACTTGCCCACTGTGGTGGCTAAAATTAAAGACTGATACTACCAAGAGTTGACAAAGAAGTGGAAGAGCAGGTACTCTCACGCACCGCTGGTGGGGGTGTAAATCTGTACAACCTCATTGAAAATTGCTTGTCATTCTGATGTTGATTTTGGATTTTCCTTGTATGTGGCTCACTCAGGGACCCCTGGTTGGCCCACAAGCAAGATCATTAAACAAAAACCACCTGTGGCAATATCCCAGAAGACAAATATTTTCTTAGATTAAACCTAAGGGGAGGAACTTTTTAGTAACATTTTTGCTGAATACTATAATCACATAGGAGAAAATTAAAATTCTCTGATTATAATTCTGTGGATTTAATTTGTGTTTTTCCCTAGACTAGAATTGCCATGTAGTTACAGGAATGTTTATTAATCATCTACCTTGCCTACCACTGTGCTGGGGACATTATTTACATTTTTTTGTTCTAATCCGTTGTGACAGCCATCCAAGAGGCTGTGAAAACTTGGCAACAAAATGTCCTGGCCAAGTGCGTGGGCTCTATTCTCAGACCGACCTCACCGTCCCACCTGAGCTGTGTGATTTGGAACAAATTACTGAGCCTTTCAGTCCTTTGACCCATTTATAAAGTGGTGACACGATTTCAGGTGTTGTTAAAAAGATCAAAGAGTTAATACATGTATGTTTCCTAGGAAAGCACCTAACACTAGATTGGCCCAAGGTCATGAGTGATAGAGCCAAGAGTCTAACCAGACTGAGTTCAAAATCCCATACTCTTTCCACCTCGTGCCACAGCCATGAGTTTAGGTTGCTGGCTGTGTTATCAGTTAGCAGGTGCCCCAGGAATGCAATGTCATTTTATTATAAGCCTGTGTTTTTAAAACATTTCCAGGAAACTGTTGTGAAAACCAAAGAACAAGCTTTATCTTGAAAGATCTGTGAGGAGTATGTTCATGCAGGCTTATAGCAAGTCTTCAAATGAATGATTTTTGTCAGTATACAACTTTACAGGAGATTCATTCTCTCTCTCTCTCTCTCTCTCTCTCTCCCTCTCTCTGCTAGGCGAGTCGCTTGCATCGCCATGGAGAAAACCAAACAGGAGCAGCAGGCCAGCTGTACTTGGTTTGGCAAGAAGAAGAAGCAGTACAAAGATAAATACTTGGCAAAGCACAATGCAGGTAGGGAAACATACGAGTGTGGCTGAGGCCAAGTGAACCTGGCAAAGACAGAGGTAGAGCTCACATCTCAGTTCGGTCTTCTGAGTCCTCACCAAAAATCCCACCCAACGAGGTCCTCATCAGCCTGCCAAACTGCATGAAACCCTTACCTGCGACTCTGATGTCAGTCATTTGCCAGCTCTTTGACAGAGCTCTGCTTCATAGGAAGACAGTGCTATTTGGAAATAGCACTGTCCTCTCCGGAACTAAAAGGACCCAGTACGTTCAGTCCTCCCCTGAGAAATGAGAGCTTGAGGGTTTGCGGAGTCACGAGGACCCTTGCCTCCTTGCTGAGAGTGATCTTGAGCTAATATCCCTCCCTCCTGCCTCCTCTCTAGCCCTTGGATACGGCCCTGTGGCACATTGCTAAGGGCAGACGGACGCTCTTCACAGAGCCGTGCCGCAAAGGGCCTGGCGATTGGGCCGAAGGAACACAGATGCCATTGGATACTAAGGGCAGTTGGTCGGTTCCTGTGACTAGTTGTCTTCCCCCTACCCCGCCAGTTATTTCCTGGCTCCGAAAAGACCAAGAGCACGATCTCGGCCTTCCCTTCATGCTGTTTGTCTATATGAAAACTTGCGTTCAATCCGAGTCAAAATATTCGCTTGTAATGCCAAAAAAGCATGGTCCGTCCTTGTCGTAGAATTCCCAGAAGACTCACAGGATGTAAGTTAAGCTAAAGGAAGTGCATGCTGATACAGAGGCTGGGAATGACTTCTTTTCAGTAACTTCTCAGTAGGACCCCTTTTTATAAGGGACTTGTTCTGAGGAATTGCAAGCCCCAATATTGGCATTAGATTAGTTCCCAAGGTTTCAGAAATGACTCCAAAAATCAGACATGTGGCCAAAAAAAAAATTGAATTAATGCAGTCATGCATACCCAATTTGACAGTGTAATGTTTCTGACAAATATAAAACACACTTCTGTCTGTAGAATGTTAGAACACGTCACTAGCATCCACCAGGGAAGATTATTTACAAACTCTGCATTGTTCATTTCTTTTTTTTTTAAAGATTTTATGTATTTATTTGATGGACAGAGAACCCAGGTAGGCAGAGAGGCAGGCAGTGGGGGGTGGGGCGGGAAGCAGGCTCCCCACTGAGCAGAGAGCCCGGTGCGGGGCTCGATCCCAGGACCCTGAGATCATGACCTGAGGTGAAGGCAGAGGCTTAACCCACTGAGCCACCCAGGTGCCCCTGAATTATTCATTTCTTAATCAGCAAGTGAAAGTATGCATTTTGAAATACTGCATCACGTGGGATGAGTGTGAGTGACCACAGGGGTTCATTTCATATGATTCAGCTAAACGATGAGTCGTTCCCTTCATGTCAGCCACACTCTACTCCATTTTTAATTCCAATAAAATATATCCTTTCTGATTCTTTACCACCACAGAGTACTAGTCTGATGATGGCTTATTTTTTGGTTTTGTTTTATAAAAGGAAGAAATATTTAAGGCAGATTAAACATAATTTAGTGACTGTTAATTGTAAATGCTCAAGTAGTACTTTCTGAAGACGTTTACGGTAATGTCAGCAGAATGTCATTTAACACCAAATGTCAGTGGTTCCTGCCAACTCATCTTCATTTCCATCAGCTTCTAACAGGCTCACAAGATGTGTTGACATTTTATATGTATATATGCATATATATATACATATATATAAAACCTTATCATTTTTATAATTTTAAATGCTGTATAGCTATAGCTGGCATTATCATTTGAACCTAGAAAGCAAAGCAAATTGATGGCTGACTAAGGTTGTTAATCCATCACTAGCTTGATACTCTTCTAATGGAGGGCATGTAGATATAAGTATTTAACTGGCCAATATTCTTTAATTCAGCTGTGAGGGAAAATAAGAAGCCAGTTGATTAAAAAACTAGGATCTCTCCATTCTGACAAAGAAACCGTTGACACGTTCACTCAAGAATTTTGTCAGAAAATCAGTACCCCCCACCCCCACCCCAAATCAAGACTCATGAGCTCTCCTGTTGGTGTTTCTGCTCGGGAGAAGGTGTCCAGCTTTTTTCTTGGACTATCTGAAGCATGCTGCCTGGCAAGGCCTTTCTCTTGCCACCTTTTCAGTCTCCTTCCCCTTCACTGACGAACCCTTCCATTTTGTTCATGGAAAAGTCCAGAAGAACCATTCACTTAGTGGGCACCTTTAGTTGACAAGAGATGAAGTTGTCAGGGAAGAGAAGTCAGGTATTTTATCAGCTCTTCTGCTTCGAGCCATGATGTAAGGCCATCCGAACGCGCGGCGTGGCCTATATAAGGGACCAACATGAAAGAGAGAAACAGATACTACCGAACTCCGTCAGTATGGTGGGTGCTATGAGAACTTTCAAAGTTCATCATATTCTTTAATGCCAAAAACTAGCCAAATGGGCTCCTGGGCCACAGATCAAACTATATTTCTGAAGGATCTTTCTGGCTTTTTCAGAAGTTGATTGTCCAGTATGGGGTGGGGGGGGGGGGGACTGGTACTCAGTGAATCCAAATAAGGGCTGTATGTCTTGGTTCCTGCTTTAGAGAGGCAAATCTTCTCATCAAATTGTGAGGCTGTTTACATTTGTAGTGAAAATGAAAGATGGGAACTTTGTCAATATCTAGAACTGGTAGGAGCGATGATACTAGAATTATTCCCATTTCTGTCACCGGCACAGTCCCCATGTGTAGCTAAAGCAGAATTCTGTTCAAGCTGTGTCGCCTACATCTCACATTATAAAATGCCAGTCTATCAGCTAGATATGACCAATAAATTAGTTTTGTTTTCCCCACACCTGGCATTTGAAAGAATTAAAACCAGATATCACATTTGAAAATCAGATATTTAACATAAAAATCTTGCCTTGGAAGAAAATAGAAATGTGGCAACACTAGGCCCCCTTTCACTTGTAGCACCACTGGGTTGTTAATGTCCCTTTCGGCTGGACACTCGTTCCCTAGGACCCAGCCCATGCACCCAAACATGCCCACGGCCCAGGAGCTGCAGGCCGTTGAGTGCCACACCCAGCCCTGAACTCCCAGTGTGCCAGGCCTTTCCTAATGGGAGGTTTTTACAGTATTTAAATGTACTTAATAGTTTTTCCAAATGAGACAAGGAATCGATACTAAAGGCTTATTTATGGAATAGATTCAACTAGAAAATACTTACCTAAACACGTGAAAGTGTCATGAATATTGAGTAGCTTACCAGGAAATGAGGATAATATGAGCAAACTATGCCAGCAAGTATTTCTGAAGCCTTGGGAATAGATTTGATTATGGTGTGTATAGTGTTTACAGCAAATACATTTTCTGCAACACGTAAAAGACGTTTAGCCACATAAATCTGATGCAAAAAAGCATTATCAGGCTGCTAGAACTATACTCTTGAGGCATTGAGATGCCTCAGCCCTAGGACTTCCAAAATCAGTTTCAAGATCAAGTTGCTAACATAAATTTGAGGGGAAAAACAGTCTTCGTTAATTCATTTTTTTAAACTGTTAGAGCCCTGAGCGGTACTATTTCAATATCCTGAGATAGTCCATTTACATACGTACACATGAACCTAGACGGTTTCTACAGTACCATTCATAGGCATGCTTAAATGATGCATAATACCACAAATTAGTAGTTGAGTAGTTTTTTAAAAATCTATTACTTTTTTCTCTTCAATACAGAGAACTCTTAAGACAACAAAGAGTGGCCCATCATCTCACTGCCCTGTTGGCTTTTTTTTTTTTTAAATAAAAGTAATAGGCACCTGTGATTTGACATTGCAAACAGTACAGGAATGTACAAACCGAAAAACAAAAGGCTTCCACACCTACACTCCTTGAGGAAGGTGTCTCGTAACTATTCCCAGACCAGATTTCCATGCATGTTGCTAGTAAATAAAAACCTACTGGCTCTTATTTAAGGATATTATTGGATTTTTATTAAAATGAGTTTGTTTCTTAATGTGATTTATTTGCCTCGTGTTTAGAATATTGCATGGTAAAGTTTCTTTTGTGCATATTATACTTTTATTTTACTAATATATTAAAAGCCATATTTCAATGACCCCTGTACATTTTTCATGCTGTCTTACTCCCAATGGCCTCTGTGCATGTAAGTAACCTGTTGAGTGACTATGCCTCTTTGTTTTTGATGGTTTCCTTTCATTCAGTCCTTTAAAAAAAAAATCCGCAAATAACATAAAACTTTTAAAAGTTCAGCCTTTAAGTGTTCTCCTTATATTACTTGTATGTCTTATTTTTAAATACTCTTATTGTTTCTCGATCCTATGACCATGTGCTGATTTCATTTAGACCAGAGTAACCTCTTCATGCTGCTCGTTTATGGTTAAGATATCAATGTGTAACATACCTGTTCATTTGTCCATGGTGTCAATTGTTGATCTCTAACTCATTCTCATGTGTGTTTAAAAAAAAGAAATGGCAAGTTGTAAGTGGGTGGGATGCCATTCCGAAAGCCTGTGCCATCATCATCTTGCTCTTTTGAGAGATGCTGGTTTATTTTTCTGTATTAGAATATATCAGCTTGTTGACGCACCTCTTTCATAAGCATCCTTTTTCTTGATGGAAACCTCACTCAGAGGGCAATGGGTATAAAAACCAATTCCATAAGCACTCCTGCTTTTCTTTTTACAACTCTTACACTCTGTAATCACCGTATCATGATCAGCCAGCTCGAGCACGCACAGAACCTCGTGTTCGTTTTGATTTGGGGGGGTTTAATATTCTAAACACAGAAAACATTTTGGGTTTTTAGCTGTTGCTACAGAATTAAAGACGTTGAGTGAACCTTTCTGGAATCAGGCTATCAAAAGGAAACAAAGGCACAGATACCCATTAACATGTACTAACCCTTATTTTAACACATGGTATTTCTTTTTATATATATACATAGTCTGGAAATGATACTTTTGTTCGTTTGTCTCTGATCTGTTGCACTCGAGAGTATCCTATTTTGCAATTTAAGGTTCTTTGCTACTGGGAAGATCACAGATGTTGACTGAGCTGAGAGCCAAAAAAGCATTTGGCCATATTGTTTCAGGGAGAAGCTTCTCTTAGTGATTGACTGAAGCATCCCAGATCCCTTTATGGCACCATAGTATCAATCGTATTGAATTTATTTCAACCCCTCTGAAATCTAGAGCTTTATTGAGCCTTCTTTTAAAAAGATATTTCAGTGTGTGCCTGGCCACATTTGGATATTACCACAAGGAAAACTATTACAGGAAACGTTGACTCGCGATTTTAGCCTTCTTGTGAGAATTTTCAAATGGACTACCTTGAACTTCACCAGGAATGGTCATCCTCTTGGGAAGGTTTTTGTAACAGTTTTTTTTAATAGGCGGGTTTCCAAAAACTATTTTTGGGAGCATTTCTTCTCAGTCTGTAATGATCAGAGAACTCTCCTTTTGCAAAGGCTTCCGAGCTCAGACTCTGCTTCATGCTTCTTTCCATTCTGTCCATCCTGACTTACTGCACACGGGCTGACAAAGTTCGGGACCCAGGGAAGCATGTTCCCCTACTTAAGATACCCAAGACTTTCCATCTAATGGATAGCTGGGTTACAGTAAAACTTACGGGATGCTGATTGCGAACGCTTGTGAAATCAGTTTCAGCACTTGACTTTGAAAGACTCTAGCATGCTACCTTCGGCAACTCTGCTGAAAGAAAGAACCATGAACTCAAAGACCAGCTGTCCATGCATCTCTCATCCATCCCTAGAGATAATCTAGTGGCCTCTTTCTTGGTTAACTTTAGTTGCATTCATGCTATATTCATGTTGGTCACTGTCTGCAGACTTTTTCTTTTTAGTATTGCTGGTTTCTTAGAATTGCAGAAATATGAACAGCATGTGGTTTTGAATGACTTCGTATGACTTGTTGGATACCGCATGACAAGAGATGCAGTATCTCTTAGAATTTGGACTTTTATGCATGTGCTCAACATAATCTTTGGATGCCTCTGTTTCTAAAGTGCATTTTCATGGGCTTAAAAATGAATTTTCTCCTGAAAGGCTATAGGACTAAAATTATATGTAAGCTGCGGATAGAAGTTGGACTCAGAGTTTTTGAAGACACGGTTTTACTATAACTTTAGTTCTGCCAGTATAATTATCATTGACGGACATGAAATACTCCTGTAAATTTACCTTTCTTCTAACTCTTTGCATTTTAGTGTTTGATCAATTAGATCTTGTTACATATGAAGAAGTAGTAAAACTGCCAGCATTCAAAAGGAAAACACTAGTCTTATTAGGTAAGCTTGACTATACAAGTGGCTTTCTTAGACTTCTCTTCAAAACATTCTGCGAGTATTAACAATTGTCAATTTCACCTTCTTTTTAAAAAATGACATAGGTGCGCACGGTGTTGGGAGAAGACACATAAAAAACACCCTCATCACAAAGCACCCAGATCGGTTTGCATACCCTATTCCACGTAAGCAATGTCTCTCTTTTTACGTTTCTTTTTCCTGGTACTTACTTGATATTGTAATTGACATACTGTTTTCTGTTACATAAGTAATAACTGCTCATTATGGGAAGTTTGGAAGATCCAAAGCCAAACAAATAAAAAACCTAGTTAACAATAATCCCAACCCATTCCCCCAGTAACGGCCCTATAAAACATTCTGCCATAGACTCTTCCAAGCTTCTCTCAATGCAGAGGTAGGTCATGTGTGATTTGTTGTTGTTTTTTAACAAAATTGGGCTCCTCATCCTGTTTATAACCTGATTTCCCCAGCAGAATGGCATGAACATGACTAAGATGAATTATTCCTCAGAAGAATGGATCTGAATGATAGGATAGTTTTCTCTGAGAGAACAATGCTCCCCTCAAACGTACCCAAGTTAATTGACTTTCATCCCTTTGAAAACCCAGTGTGCTATCAGTTGTTTATTATAAAGAATTTAAAATATGTAACATTTTTATTCCCCTTATTTTCTCTGTCTTACTCATAACTTCTTGCCCTCTGTTTCCTCAACTATAAGTTGAAGTAATTCCAGGAATGTACTGAAGGTCTGGGATCAGGAAACACCAGCAGATACTGGATATACAGTAGCTAAAACCAAGACTGGTTTTAGTCTTGTTATTCCAGAGTTTACCGTTGGAATCCCAAAAGCTTTCAGACAGGTAGAGTTTAGCTGGAGGTAAGAAGAAGGAGTTGTAAGAGCAAGGAGAGAAAATGGGAAGATGGACTCCACCCAGTAGGGCCTTCCGATGCCTTCCAGAAGCCACATCAGCACCACTCGTGGGTTTCTCTACACCCCAGAGGGCCGTGAGGCTTCATAAGACAACACCCTCCTTCCAGAACCCTGTCTGATTTACACACAAAAAGGAAATTCATCAGATACCATTTCACTTGATCCCTCTGAGATTTTCTTCATAAGACACTCTGAATCGTTCCTTTAAATCTCCTTATGTCTAGATCTTGAATGGAGCAGGCTTAACTAACATTTAGTTACTTCTTGATCATGTAACAATTGAACATTTGTGTTACTAAATGACCAGTTAGCGAGCTTGGTTTTGACGCATATCGTTGTCTACCTCAATTATGAAGTCCTTCTCTCAAATATTGGACCCCAGATGTGTACAGACCATATGTTTACCTCCCGAGATGACCAAGGATAGTACAGCATCAATATGCGATGCCATTTCTTCAGCTTTTCATGTGCCTGGAGAAAGAGTTCTTTAAAACCTGTGCATTTGGGTGTCCGTGAGCACTTGTAAGTTCTAACGGTCTAGTCAAGGCAGGAGGCGGGGGGTGGAGGTCCCTGTGGGTCTGGATCCATGCACACAGCAAAGAGGAACAATAATTTATTCTTGCTCAAGGAAGGAAGTTGAAAGAAAGGGAGGGGGAAGGTAGGGAGGAAGGAAGGAAGGAAGAAAGGAAGGAAAGAAAAAGAGTGGGAGGAAGGAAGATTTAAACCAGTGTTCCTGGCTCAGCTAGAAAAACATTTTCTAAACTGTGCTTTGCAGAACACTGGTCCCGTCAGCATCCCCAGAACTAGGACTCACTGACCAATATTTTAGGATACATCCCCTTAGGTCTATTTTCTGTAAAGGACTAGGTAGTAAATATTGGAGGCTTGAATGGCCATCTGGTCTCTGTCACAACTACTCCAGTCCGCCAGTGTCGCATGAAAGCAGCCATGGACAGCATGTAATTAAACAGGCATGGATGTTTTCCAGGAAAACAAAAACAGGTCCTATTTGGCACACAGGCCGTAGCTTGCCAACTCATGGTGTAGGTCTTTACTGACTACCGTAGCCACATCTGACCAAGGTCATTGTATTCTCAACACAATACACCTTTTTTTTTAAAGATTTTATTTATTTATGAGTGAGTGAGAGAAAGAGCGCGTGCACAGCCAGGCAGAGTGGCAGGCAGAGGGAGAAGCAGGCTCCCCACTGAGCAAGGAACCCGATGCCGGACTTGATCCCACGACCCTGGGATCATGACCTGAGCTAAAGGCAGGGTCTTAAGCAACAAAGCCACCCAGGCGTCCCTGCAGTACTCCTTTTGCTATATTCTAACCATCTCCTTTAGGAAGCTGCCGGAGACCGATGCTATCCAATGGAACTTACAGAACTTTCTCTAATAGTAACAGTTTTCAATAGCTGTTCTGTCCACTATGGCAGCCAGTAGCTACACCGAACCCTTGAAATGTGGCTAGTGAGACTGAGGAACTGACTTTTTCAGTTTAATTTTATTTAAATTTAAATAATTGTATATGGTTTTCCATTTCTTCTTCTTTCCATTCTTTTTTCCTTCTGCTTAAGACCTAACTGCATTAAGGCACACAGTAAGGTATGTTCATCTTGGGTCGTTGAGTGTCTTTCTCCCATGGTGACCCACGAAGGGATGAACTAAATCTCATCTAAACACCAAAAGATTCACCAACCTAAACAACTAACCAACTACTGTGGTCTGATGTCACACAGATAAATATGGTGTCGTGAATTTAGTTCTACAAAGCTCCTGGGGCTGGGAACAGGGCATGAGACATATACTAAAGAAGCCACAGTGTTTAGAAGAGCTGGGGCTTGGGCAGGTCCATAGGGAGCATCCGCTGATGAGCTCAGTCTTTTAAGCCTTTTGGGATATGGGACTTTCTTTGCAGACACAACCAGACCTCCAAAGAAAGATGAAGAAAATGGAAAGAATTACTACTTTGTATCTCATGACCAAATGATGCAAGACATCTCGAATAACGAGTACCTGGAATATGGCAGCCACGAGGATGCGATGTATGGGACAAAACTGGAGACCATCCGGAAGATCCATGAGCAGGGGCTGATCGCCATCCTGGACGTGGAGCCACAGGTAAGGCACAGCCCCTCGCGGCCCCTGTCAACCTGCCCGCAGGTTCGGCCTAGGTTCTGAAATCAGAACGGCCCTCGGAAGGCCATGGGCCACCTGCTAACCTAATAAACTGTGGGACAGTGTCAGCAGCGCGGGCACAACAGGCTCACGGGTTCGAAGGCGCATGTGCCGTGTGGTTAAGCAGCAACAGGAAGCTCCCAGGGGATTGGTTGACACTCGGAAGCTCTGTGGGAATACCCGACACTGATGTGACCTCAGGGCGAGACTGGCCCTCGGTTATCCTAACAGCCACCTGTCCCCTCTCAGTATAGCTCACACCGGCCCATCTGAGCCACTGCCAGCATCTTATGTGACTTGGCAGCAGGGATCCCGGGGCCTGGGTCTGGTGTGAAGCACATCACTCGCTTTAGGGAGGCGAACCCGAGCCAGCGGGGATGCAGACCCACACGGGTCCTCAGCCTTTCCCGTTTCTTTGGATGCCCAACCCCGGCCAAAAACTGGGAGGGGTGTGGAGAGCTTCGGGCGTTCTGAGCCAGACACAGGAATGACTGGATGATCTGTAGGGAAATCCTAAGCTCGAAGCAGTGGGAATTATTCAACTCAAAAAGGAGAAGCCACATCTCAAACATGTAAGAAAGGCAAACATGTTAAAAAAAAAAAAAAAAAAAAAAAAGGCCTTGCCTCAAAAATGCTGACAGGCTGGGGCGCCTGGCGGGCTCAGTCAGCAGAGCCTCCAACTCTTGATCTCAGGGTCGTGAGTTCAAGCTCCACACCAGGCATAGAGAAGACTTTAGAAAAATAGCTTGTCGGCTCTTTTTTTTTTTTTTTTTAATCTCTGAGGACAAACTGAGCAGAAGGGGGACTTAAAGCCCGGGAGGAAAGATGTTGTAGACACCAGGTGAGTTACAAGAGAGGCTCATGGATGCCACTGTGACTCCTAGGTCCTGCCATTTCTAAGACTGGTTCATGTCCCACACCCCTATCCCTCAGATAGAATCACCTGCCCAGACCCGCTCCCCTCAAGCAGGCCCCATTTCGCCAGGCCACTGAGGAAATGTGTGGTGACTCTGCTGCCTATCCGAGGGCTACCAGACAAGAAAATCTCAGTCTCGATGTGATGTGTCTTTTCATTTTTGAAAATATAATAGAGAAAAAAAAAAGAAAGTAACATAGGCTAGAAATTGAAAATCAAAGCCCCAAAAAGTCTCCCGTAACTGCTGTGATTGGCCTATGGGTTAGCTCTGATGTTCCTGGAAGGCAGCACAGAGAGGGGAGGGTCCTGGATTTCCTGGAAGTACACCAGTTCTTCCCTTGGAATTAACTGGGAAGGGAATAGAACCGGGTTCCTGGACACCAGGCACCAGGCAGGGGACGAGCAGTCTTCAGCCACCGCTGTGGGCAGGAAACATGGAAAGATCTTCACATCTGGATGGATGAAGGCCAAGGGCCCACGTGCCATGCAGAGAAGGGGAGCGTGGTTTCAGGGGTTGCAGCATGATAGGTTAGAACTTAAGACAGTCGAAGAATTGGGTGGCAGGGAAGGCTGGAGGCACTGAGCAGACAGAAGACCATTTCACGCCTGGGGTGTCCTCCTCAACGTCACCTGGGGTGCCGTTCAGCATCGACGCTGTGCGGACTTACTGTGTGGCCCTTGGGGAGTCAGGACAGAAGCAAGGGGAGGAACCGTGTGCTGGGAACTGGTCCCTGCCTAGCTGCCTGGAGGCAGGCTGTGGGTGGATGAGAAAACCTTCTGCCTCCACGGACCCTGTAGCCTCCTGACTAATGAGCACAGGAAGATGGGGCAGGGGTTAGGAAGGGAGGCCCAAAATAATATTGACAAAAAGGGTTTCTAAAGAAAGATTCCCCATAAGCTCAGGTGAGCTAGAGATGCACTTTGTTTGCTCCTTGCTGAAGTCTTCAATCACAAAAGGGCTGACAAAGAAATTGCCAATTATCTCCGTCAAAAATGAGCATAGGTGGGCTGACGAGCTTGCTCAGAGGGGAGTGTGACGTTCACAGTTGAAGCACTGTGATGTGACACGTGACAGGACATGCCTGGCTCCCTTAGCCCGGAAGGAGCTCCTGGGTCACTGAGATTCAGAAACCTAATCCCAGTGCATGTGAAGCTTGCACGAAAGCTTTATCATGCCGTCAGTCTCTCCCGAGCCTGTACATTCAGAGGCTCCCTTCAGCCACCAAGCACAGTGCCCTCCAGGCGAACATTTTCTGCCAATCATTCGTGCCGCTTTCACGTTTCCATTTCAGCATCAAGACCATTTAGGCAAGGTGCCGTGGAGGGCACGAGGGAGAAGACCAAACAGGACCCAGCCCTTGCCCTCAAGCTCACCGTCCAGTGCCAGGCGCTTGCATGTGTGGCGGGTACCTGGGGGGACGGGAGAGGTGCTGAACCTGGCTCGGAGCTCACGAAGGACTAAGACAAAAGAACACCAGTGCCATGTGCCAAGGGCTCCCTTAGCCAAGCCAAAAGGGAGAATATGGACAGAGGGTCCAGGCAGAGGGGGTAGTAAGAAAAAGGCTGGGAAACCAGAGAGAGCATGGCCCTTTCTGGAACTGGAAGTAGTTCAGCGAGGCCAGTCCATGGAGGGGAAGGGGCAGAGAGAGGTGGAGGAGGTGAGCATGGCCCAGCACAGGGGACAGGGTGCTGGCTTTTGATGCTGAGGAGTGGACATTTTAGCCCCAGGCCAAGAGGGAGCCGTGGAAGGCTTTGGAGCAGAGCAGCGAGACGGTGGGACTTGCCTCAAAAGAGCTGTCATTGTAGCAGCAGGCTCTAGTACAGAGGCAGAGAGACCCGGCTGACGGCTGCCACAGTAAACCAGGCAGAAGAGGGAAAAATAGGAATATGGCAGAGCAAACGATGCAGATAACAGAATAGACACGTTACATGCCACCCCCCCCACCACCACCTCTGGTGCAGACGAGTCAAGGACACATCGGTGCCTTGTGAAGTGTGTGCCTGCAGATACTAGGGTTTTGTTCTGTGGAGGGGAGGCCACAACCACGGGGAGGCTCAGGTCCTGGGCTTGGGGGCGGGGGTTGAAATCCCACATCAGAATGCGGTTCGCGGGCGTGGCGCACCAGCTTGGTGGTGTGTCCCTGCGAACCAGAGGCTCTCGCCATTCTGGGGGATTATGCCTGGGAAGGGAACTGAACTGGCCTCAGAGCTCCTGTAGTGGCTCCAGCCTCCAGCCCCCAATCAGGTCTCCTGGCCCCCAGGGGCCTCTCGGCAGGGGAACTCAGCAGGCATCAGGAGCAGGAACACAGCCTTGCAGTGACCTCGGCTGGGATGTGCTGGCCCCATTAGCAGTTAGAAGGTGAAGCTGTGCTGAAGGGGGCTGGAGATCAGGGGCAGAGCCCACCTGCTGGGCCAAGGCCACCCCAAAGCACATTTCCTCACGATTCCCGAGGTAGGCTACCATTCACAGCCAGGTTTAAATGAACATTAACTAGTGTAGTCGGTGTGGACTTTTCTGAAGAAAAGGAAGTCGGATCGATTCAGGAGATTCATAAAAAATGTCCAGTTTGTCACCTGTTACTCGCCAGTGGCTATTGTCTGTCCTTCCGAAGGAAAGGAGTAGGGGGAGTTCCGGAGACAGCAGGTCAGTGTGCACCCGCCTCGCCAAAAGTGTGAGTCCCAGGCTCGCTGAGCTGTGCGATTTCGTGCAGACACGTGTGACAGCCGCGCCCTCAGCTCTTGGCTCTGAGTGTCCCATGTGTTTCATCCGCAGGCGCTGAAGGTCCTGAGAACCGCCGAGTTCGCGCCTTTCGTTGTTTTCATCGCCGCGCCCACCATCACTCCGGGGCTAAATGAGGTAAGGCTCACTGCGTGGAGGCAGCCCAGCGCAAGGACCTGCGGGCCCGCCGGAGGGGTGGAGGCCGGCTGGGCCCACTCACCCCCTGCGGGCGCTGGGCAAGAGGGCCTGGCTCTAGGCCCAAGAGCACTCCGCGGGGACAGAGCTCTAAAGAAGCCAGGACCTTGGCCTGAGGGAGCTTCTGGGGTGGGACCCACTCAGGTCCCCGAAGATGACCCCACCTGGAAATGAGCCCTGTCCGCTCTGGGGCCAGCTCAGTGGCCCAGAGAGGGGGGTGGGGGGGTGTCGCTCCAGAGCCGGCATCACCTTCCAGCACTGGGCCGACCCCGAGGGCCTCCGTGGCCACGCGGATGCTGTGGGTGATTGGGTGTGTCTGGAAGCTCTGAAGGCTCCCGCACGGGGTCACCCGGTGCTCGGCGGGGCCCACACGCCAGCAGAGGGCTCTTGGCTCTGCTTGGTGAGGACCCGTCTAAACCGCCTCCAGCTAGTGACCGTACAGTCAAGGCTGGGAAACTGTGCCTCGTGTGTCTGGAAGAGTCCATCTTTACATGGCCGGGTTACTCATCTTTTCAGTCGTTCCTTTGGGTCCTTTCATTTGCAAAAGGTGTATTCCTTTGGGAGCTCTGCTGTGGGGGTCTCCGGTAGTACCCCAGCATGCCCAAAGCCCCGCCAGGTGCTGAGCGCTTTTCCTTCGGGTGCCATGTATTTTTCTTGAATTATCATCTTTGCTTTTTGTTTGTTTGTTTTTGCCTCTTTTCCTGCCCTTTTACTAATTTTCCATAGCTGCCAAAATGGTGCAGAAAATTGCCCGTAAGTACCAGCTAGGAGGTGACGAAATGCAGCCTCGTTTTCTTTCCTAGATTTAGAATGTAGACCCTTACTTCCCATAAATCCTGCCTTTTGCTGTTAGACTAGAGGCGTTTTGTTTTCACTGAGTTGAACCCTGCTCGTGCGTGAGGCAAGCCCGCAGACCAGCTGTTGCCGAGGAGGAAACCCACAAATAGAGCTTCATCTTATGGGGTCCTTAAGAGGAAAGCTTTTTCTTGCATAAAGAGAGCTCCATTTAAAAACAGATGCCGGCAGCTGTACATTTTCTTGAACGTGTTCGTCAGCCCGGCTCTCAGAGCAAATCGTAAACTCCACTAGTGGTTTCTGAAGCCCAGACCGTGTTTCCGTGGAGTCCTCCAGACCGGAGAGTGGCGTGCTGAGAACCGCTATCTTCTCGGCTGAGCAGGAAGCACTCCTGGCCTCGGGCAAAGGAGTGTTTCCCAAAATGGGGCTTTTGCAGTGTTTGTCGCAAAGTGAAGCAGCTTTTTAGGCGCCGGTGGAAAGTGTGTTGATAGGACCTTAGCAGGTGGTGATTAACTGAAGTCTTATCTACACGGAGCCATTAATAGCCAACATCCAAGCACACCTGCCCTGCTTTGAAATCCCAGTAGACAGCGACAAAACCTGGAGGACTCTCCTCTCAGAGTGTCCTGATAGAGCAGACAGTGTCCCCGGCCTCCCTGCCCAGTGGGATCGAATGACCTCATTTTCCATCCCCCTCTGGAGAGTCGCACCCACAGACCGGGGATCTTCAGGAAGGGTTTCTCACAAATAATGGATGGGCCTCGGTGAAGAGGAAGGGTCCTAAGTCAGCTGCGGGCACCATGGCTCCCAAGTTCCCGAAGGCACCGCATCCTTTAGTTTTCTGGGAGCGCATCAGTGTCACTACGGGCCTCTGTTTCCTCGTGGTGTAGCTTTCCGTCTTGATGGCTTTAACGCTCCGCAAACCGTGTCGTGGCCAGTGTTAGCCAAGTGCTTGTTCTTTTAAGGAACATCTAGTCATTTAGTAAGCACTTACTGTGTACTCGCCACAATGCCAAGTGCTGGGCACAGCGATGACAGGGCCCACACGACAAGTTGCCACTCTAGTTGGGGGAGAGATGCTAAGCAGACAAGAAGGTATGAATCGTATGTATCTCCGTCTGTGTAAGACTCAGCCCAGCACCTTACCTGCCTGGTGCGGGGGGAGAAGGGGGACGCTTTGACTTCAAGCCCCCTGGCTTCAGATTGGAAGTTGTCCCTTGCGAGTTTGGCATAACAGTATCCAGCCCGTGAACATTTGGAGGCAAACTTTCTGGTGGCCCGTGAGGGCTCCCAGTCTTGAAAGATCTGCCAACCTGAGGCTAAATTGAGACTCATGTGACAAATGAGGGACCCCACAGGGCCACCTCCGGCGGGCTCACCCTGAGGAGGGTGCTCCAAATCCGCAGCAAGCTGCAGAAGCAGAGGAAAGGCCTTTCCTGCAGCAGAGCCCCCCCAGAACTCGGTAGCAGCTTTTTCCATAGTTTTCCTCAGAGGTTCGGGTCCTTTTGCCCTGCGCCCCGTGTCCGGCCATCTCCAGTGTAGACCACCACGAGGGGGTTCCTCAGATGCTGGTTGCCGTGGTAGCTGAGAAATGGCCTCATTTCATCCATTATTTGTAACATCCCAAAAGCTCTTGCCTCGGGCATCCGCTGCTGTTGGGGGGGGGGGGGGGCATTAGACGTAATTGAATTCCTGGAACACATTGGACCTCAAAGCATAAAAGGGGAAAATACAACTTAATTTGTCGGCCAGAGGCAGTGGCTTCTTGGGGCAAACCAGCGGGGTCCGAGGGTGGGGGCAGGGTGTCATGTGTGCCCAAGAGGGCCAAGTCTCTCTGGTCCTGGGCGGGTGGGGGGGGGGGGAGCAGGGCACAGGGATGGCATGGAGCTCATGTTGCAGGGGGAGCCTGCGGGCTGCAGGCCAGTCCTCCGTAACCCTGCCTGCTCGGGGCCGCTGTGGCCTTGGTCACGAAGCGGACTTGGCCTCGTGCCCAGATGCGGCACATCAGGGTGTGGCCTTGACTGTGTCTGCCCCTGGGAAGTGCAGAAATGCAGAAAGAGAAAGAATCCAGCTGACTTCTGTCTCCTCTTTGCTCCTCCCTTCCCCACCCCACCCTCCATCCCCTCACCCTTCAGGATGAGTCTCTCCAGCGTCTGCAGAAGGAGTCCGATATCCTACAGAGAACATACGCGCACTACTTCGATCTCACAATTATCAACAATGAAATTGATGAGACAATCAGACATCTGGAGGAAGCTGTCGAGCTCGTGTGCACAGCCCCACAATGGGTCCCGGTCTCCTGGGTCTATTAGGCCTCTCCCCAGATATCTGACGCCTGCCCGGGAGCCACCTCATCCGTGGAAAAGCCTCTTTGTTATCGGCCTTGTGTCAGCAGGTCATGGTCCCTAGAGACTACCTAGTTGTAGTGTGACCTCCATTTATAATTATTGTCATGTCCAAATAGATAGGAGGAGAAAACAATTACACACTAATTTAAAGAGACAGTATCTTTTTTAATCAGTTCTCCTAAACTTTAATAAAATGTATCTTTAAATGTATGTATTATTCAATCCTTTGGAATGTTATATTTTTGGAAATCATAGCTTTTTATTTCCAAGACCCCTAAAAACTGCACAAAATAGATGCTGCTTTCTATAATCTATTTTAATAATAAACAATGATTCTGTTACCTTGACTGGGGGTGGAACACTACATTCTTTTTAGAGTCTGATTTTATGGATTGGAATCTTTCTTTCCTTTATTTATTTGAAATAATCAGTCTAGTGATTACAAAACAGTCATAAATTTTTAAAGGCCTTTTTTCTTTTTTTTTTTAGACTAGTATTTTTTTTTAAGTCCTTTATGTAACATCCAGATAATGTGATACTGTCTCTTTGAAGCACCCTGTAAACCTTTTAGAGATTTGAAGTTGGGTCTTGACTCTTAATGCATGTGGACAGTCGCGAGCGTTTATGCTGTCGGTGTGTCTGTGTTGGACAAAACAATCTGTAATCTACAGCAAAGTACATTCCGTTCACGGGGCACACCCAGGGGAATAAGAATAAAATGCTATTATGACTAAGTTGTAAACCTATGCACATCCCTTGCATTTCGGGCAACTTTATAAAGAAAACTGATTTTTATTATTAATAATCATGTAGTGAAATGTGTTTGTAATTTTGTCTCAATTTAATTTGTTGTAAGGTGGGAGGGGAAGTTGCTGGTTTCACCATTTCAGATCTGTGTTGTCTGAGAGTATTAACGTTTTAATTAAGCAAAGAAATGAGGATTTTTAATATGTATGTAATTGTTTTAAAGCACCCATTTTAAGAGAATATACTGTGCAATGAAGAAACCAGTTTAGGCATTTGCTATAAACTGAATTATTCCAAAAGAAGATAACAGCCCTGTAAATTCCTTTAAAATGATAACTAACAGGACAGTTTGACCAATTTTTTTTTAAATATACTTCCTTTTATGTGTTCAATAATTCAACGCCTTTGGGTCCTTCATTTCATTATAGATTTGTTCAGGTTTACAAGTCTATCTTTTAGATTGGATAATCCGCTAGATGCTTACTGAACCATGGAAGGCCCGGAGTGACGCTCAGTTGGCAGGACAGCACCACAGTCCACCAGAGCACAGCTCGGACGGCGTCTGGCTCCCAGAGCGCAGGGCGCCCGAGGGCCGCCATGTGCAGGAGGCCAGCTGTGGTCGCTCCTTCCTCTTGCTATCTCCCTTGGCACAGGAGAATCATCTATCCTTGTTGCTTTAAAGACATTAACCATCTCATCACCCTTCCACGAGGTCCCATTCTTCCAACCCAGGACATGCAGGCGGGGGTTTTCTGACTCTTGGCCAGAGGTCAGTGGAAGATCCTTTTTAGAGCAGCAGCGTGCGAAGTGGTTCTGGTAACCTGGGATCCTGGAGGAAACACCCTCCGGGTCGCTTCTTGTCGGGTAGATGGCCTCATCGCTTTGTGCCTCGGCAGGGTGCGCGGGGCGGGTTCTGAGCTGCATGGCTCCTCTTGAAGGACCACACACAGAAGACAGCTGGAGACGCCCTTCCAGGCATCCCCCTCCCCAGCCACCGACCCTTATTAAACGGTGATTCTCTCTCTCTCTCTCTCTCTCTCTCTCTCTCTGATGTTGTCCTTTGTCAGTGACCAGATGAGTTTGCAACTTACCAGGCGTTGAGCGAACAGCCCCTGTTGAGGCCCCACAGCAGGGAGACCAAACCACCAACCCAGAGACACCCTGGATGGAGAAGGGAAACCCCAAGAGTTGCTTGGAGCTGTGTTAGGAGTGGTTTAAATCTAACCAACGCCAAGGCCAGGCAGTCATTCCCGCGATGGTACTGACCACAATCTGGGCTCTTCTCGCTGTGAAAGTGCCCGCTCTACCTCTCTTCCAATGAAGCACAAAGAAAACTACAGCTAACACGTGGGGAACACCAACTCCCTCCCTCTGCTAGAAATGGCCACACCCCTCTCAGGCCCTTGAAGGCCGCATCTCCAGAGATGCCAATGATGCCTCTCTTAAGCCCCGTTGACAGAGGTGGATCAAGCAGAAGAAGAGCAAAGCGAAGCCAGTTCCAATGTCTATGAGCCCAGGATTGAGAAGCACTTAGCACTTGTCCCCTCTTCTCTATCAGAGGCACACAGGCAGGCACGGCTCTCGCCTCCGTGTGGACTGCCGGACCCCTGCATCCAGAGCTCATTCTGGCAGAACTTCTCAAAGAGGTCATCTGCTCCATTCCACTCACATAGGCCCCCCTCAAAAATAATGTCTTTATGACCTGCCAGAAAATACTTACATTCACAGTAATTTTTGTACAAAGCTGCTGCTACATTATAGTCCTCCACTAAGCAATCAGAGAAAATTACCAAAAAGCTTTGCTGCTTCCATGCCATCAGCAAAATCATCCCCGTCACCCCCCCCCCCCTTTAAAAACCCGAGCAAAAGATGACTATTAAATCTTATCACTGGTCAGCTGAACCATATTCCAGCCCCACGCCCCATAGCCAGAAAGGGGGTGCCTTTAATATGCAGAATCTTTTGTTAAGAAGTGTCTTGATTCTTTTTAATAAGTTGGTAGTCACTCTGCATGTGCAGCAGGTTCAATTTTAACACTAAAAAGGAACATGTCACTCAGTTCAGTTCAGCTGGAAGTTTTCCCAGCGTCAAGATGATACAGTAGCTTCTGAAAATGCAATTAAATGTATCTCCTGTCGGCTGAGATGGTTTAACATACTGGTGCAGAGAAGAAATAGGTGACCGAATTCTTGCCATTTGCATTCAGAGCCCATCCTCGGCACGCGGGCTCTGCGGCTCCTCCTCCCCGCGCGGCCAGGGCCATCTCACACCGCCACGCCCCCATGAGCTAGTGGAAACCTCTGATCCTGTTACTGCAGAGGACAGTCTTTGTTGCTTTTCAAATCACTCGTAGTTACCGGTTCAGTAAGGCTTCAACTTCACTCCTTGAGAAAGTTTAGTCTGCTGGGCCATCGGGGGAAACAGGACAGCAGAGATGGCCTGCGTGGACACGGCCCCTTAGGGACAGGCAGCCCCAAAGCAAACTCTATTGTCTCCCACCAATGTGATGTCCTTTTCTTCATTTCAAGTCAGTCTCTTGGGGCAAAGAGAACATGCTGCTAATGCTAGCAAGACGGTTTTCTCGTTAATGAGTTCTTAATTATAATGCCTCCCACGCAGCCCCCCTGGGAAAGGGAAGGCATCTCGCCATCGGCATCCCAAGACAAGCCACTTAGGGTCCCCATCCCTCCTCCTCCTTGCTTCCTATCATCAAATGCACTTGTATGTGTGTTAGGGGTGGGGGAGGAGTCTGTTTTTCCAGAACTGAACACAGCTTCCTAATTCCATCCTCTTCACAAGGGCTTAAGATACTGAGGCTGATTACGGCCTGTCACAGACTGAAGGTCCCTGAGCGCCTTTCTCTGGTTCTGCACCTCTAATTAACCCTCCTCTTTGAAAGGCATTCTGCTTCCTGATGCAGCTTGCAGAAGGGCTACAAGCTTTCTTCATGAGTCATTTCAGTCGGACGAACTCTTCCTCTTGCTTACCCCTTTAGAAGTAAGGTTTTCCTCTCCATTTGATGTCTCCGCTTAAGGGACTATGCCCCGCAGGCTTACTGCTCCATCAGCCTGGCCCATGCCCACTTATCGGTTTGCCTTAAACCTGGAGCTCTCAGAAGTCTCGGGTCTTCCGGCTTCGTGAATGAAGCCCGGCTGCGGCCCGCATCCAGGAAGAGGAAGGAAGGGAGACCGAGGGTATGTTCACTGGTCCCCATCCCTGACATCTGCTCCTTTCTCTGCCACTCTTAGGCCACAGAAGGTGGGCAGACTGGCCCACAGGGAGAGGAGCGGGAGGGGCATACCATCTCTAGGACACGCAGTGCCGCGTCTTAGCCCTTCGGAGGCAGAGAAAATCCCCCCCCCCCCACCTCTCACCTGACCCTCCATCAACTCTTGAACCTGTGCAAATGGACGGAGCAAAAGAAAATGGAAAGAGATATTTGTCACCACGTAGGAAGGAGACCTCATTTCTGGCCCCAAGCACAACTCCAGACCGATGTCTGCTTAGAGACCCGGTGTCAGGTCCCTTCTCTCTGGCCTGCAGCCAAGGGAAGGTGCACGCACTCCCCACAGGAGAAGCCTGAGCCTGACCAGCTTGGGAACACAGAGGACCTGCAGTCTCTTAGGAGTTCTGCTTGGGAGCAGAAAGGGGGGCTCCTCCACAATGAGCGGCCCCACCTCTGGTTTTCATTTTGACCAGACCAAGAACTGGGGGAACGGACTTCCAGTCTCAGCTGTGTCCTGGAATGGCGCCCGGGGCGAGGGGGGCGGGGGGAGCCAGCGGCCAGACCCACGCGGAGGCCACGCCACCCTCACATGCCGGGGCTGTGGCATCGTGTTTAATGGCAATGCAGGTGTGTCGCCCTTCAAACTCAGTTCTGGGGTTGTTTTGCCTAAAGTTTTGCCAACGTGTTCTTTTTTCTGTATGTATAATTGCCTTTTTATAAAAGGTTTTGAAGTATTGTCTCAGTGATAAAAAGAGAGCGATGTTAACAGTTGTTGTATATTTCACCATTTCCGATTGTAAGTATTTGCAGGGTACAGCAAAGCCTTAGCGCACAAGAGCCTTCGTGCAGGAGGGGTCCTTCGACACCCAGGAGGTGAGGGGATCGGACAGGTTCGGATTCTTTGTAAATGTCCCGCTTTTCTTTCTGTGTGTATCTATTTACATGCCTTAGCACACGCCCTCCCGCCCGGATCCCTCTGCCCTGTCGCGGGAACCAGAGCACTGGTGCACGGCCAGTTACAGGAGACGGACGGAACCCTCATCAGTTATCTCTTGTGTGACGGGGGAGGAAGAAAAACTCCATAGTATTCTTTGTAGAATATACATACTTGTAGGATGCTGTGTAATGGGAAACCATAGACTTGGGCTTTTGTCATTTCAAAGTTGGAGAAATGTATGAATAAATGTATAAAACATGAAAAGGCACTTGTCTCCTCAGACTGCAGGCCACACAGCTGGGGCAGGGGGTGGGGGAACAGACCACAGGAGGGTTAGAGGGACAAGGAGTTCCTCTCCAGGGTTCAGCCTCGAGGACCTTCCCACAGGTGCATGGGGGGGGGGGGGGCTTGGGTGCGGGGGGCG
>NC_081575.1:87926880-87944069 GCF_022355385.1 Mustela nigripes
GGGGGGGGGGGGACAGAGATCAACCTTGTCCCCACTCTCGGGGGAGCATGTCCCTGGCAGTCACCATCTTCAACACAGCTGGCACAGACTATGTCCTGAGAGCAGTTCAAGTTGAGTTGGTTGAACTTGGAAGCGGATTTAAAATAGTGTTGGGTTAAAAAAAAGAGAGAGAGAGAGAGAGAAATCCAAGTGTGACAACTCCCAGAAATAGAAGTCTAAATTAATCAGGGCAGTGTGGGCGCCCAGCATGGAAAGCAAGTGTCTTGTTTGATGTCTGCGTAGAGAGCCCCAGGAGGAAGCCTCCTGCCCCGGTTGGGGGAGGTGGTTTGCTTTGGTCTCTGGCTGGAGTCTGGAACACGGCCCCTCGCGGGCCTCAGTGACCTACTCTCCACCCTCCCTTTCCTGGGCTCTCCCCCAGCAGAGGACCCTGGTAGCATCAGAGAGCCACCCTCGCATGTGTCTGAACATGCACACCTCCAGAAATAGCCTGGGCTGAGTGTGTTCATGTGGCTCGTATCAAAGGAACGTTAACTAGGACCAACTGTTTGCTTTTCTCGAGAAAACCTCCCCCTTCCAAAAAACTGTATAGAAGAGTTGAGATCACATTCAGACACAAGAGGTTGAGCTCTTGGCCTTTCAATTCAGGGAAATCACCAGTCACCTTTCTTCAGATGGCTCGGCTCAACACACAGAGGACCAAGAGCCAAACACTAGCACTAAGCTGATTTTCTGTGCTTCGTGGCATGGAAAACACATCGAACAGGTCAATATTTAGCTGGCAGAAATGAACAGAAACACATACTTCCGCATTTTCTCTGGTTTACTGTAATAAGATAAGCTGAATAACAGCGGGTATCCTCTGGCGAACGACTGCAGTAGGGAGTTGAGGGGGGCTGCAAAAACCAGGCAACCAGACTAATGCTGGGTACTAGACCGTGACCTCGAGTTCAAGGTCGCTGAAGACAGCGACCTTGAATAGCCTGAGGGTAGCAAGCCCCCTAAAGGTCAAATGTAGTAGTGCACATTAGCAACCCAGCCAAAGGTGAGGGGTGCTCCTGGGGAGAACGTTCCAAACGGCGGCATCTGACTTTCTCAAGGAATGAGCACACAGGACGTGGGCCTGCCACCGAAATCCCACGCTTAGGGCAGTGTGGGGGCTCCCGCGCCCAATGCACACACCTGCTCACCACAGCCCACCTTCACCTTTTAGGGAGGGGCGCCCAGAAACAGTCCGGCCACAGATGCATCCTTAGGTGTGACTAAAAGCTTCCAGCTCCTGCCATTTGCCCTCTTCCCGTTCCATGGGCGGCTTTACCCAGCACTCCCCACCTCCCCATGGCCGGTTGCCCTGCAGAGAAGCTGGAGCCGTCCTGCCAGCAGAGCGGGCAATGAACGACTTGAGAGGAGACAGCCCACGGGGGCCTCCCCGGTGGCTCTAGGCCCTGGCCCTCGAGATGGGAAACTAAGGCCAGAGAGCGGGAAATGGAGCTCGTGCACACAGCTAGTGGTAAATGTTCAGCCACACAAATCAACAGCTTACCACAGAACTTCCCCCTAGAACTTTCTGGGTAATGGAAATGTTCCAGTTCTTCTTTGAGGTGGTGGTTATGTGGGTATATACGGTTGTTAAAACACATTGAACTGAGCGCCTACGATCTGGGCTTTTTACTGTACATGAGCCATACCTCAGTTACAAGAAGAAAAGTGGAAAAGCGGATGGTCATTTCACAGCTGCCAGAAAGACACCTGATGAAATTCCACACCCAGTTCTACTTTAAAAACAAAAACTCTTAAAAATCAGACAGAAAATATCCTTAGCAGACTAGCTACTCTAACCACAAGCAACATAGTCCAGCTACAAGTGACACAATAAAGGCATTAAAAGTGCCATGATCTTTCACATTTCCTAAGCAACACACGCTCCTCCAAGAGTGAGTAGAAAATGCGGGTAAACCAGCGGCAGATGTTCCAGAAACCCTTCGGGGCAGCCCCATCACATGGCCACACACACGTACTCGTGTCTGCACGAGTCCTACCCAACATGCTGCTCCCCCACTCAGGTACCAGATCCTCCTCCCTCCGTGACAGTTTAAGAGTGCTTCCAAAGCACTGCGCAGAAGCAGAATAAAGAAATATAAACAGACAGAAAGAGAAGACAAAACTGTCCACATTTGCTAATAATATTGTATATCTTGAAATGCCGAAGAGGACAGCTGGACATCCATTCAAGTTCATAAAGAACAGATACAGAAACACAGAACTCAATACTCTTATGCAGTAGTGATAACGTCCAAAAACTCTAATGGGAGGGACGCCGAGGGTGGCTCAGTTGGTTAAGCATCCCACTCTTGATTTCAGCTCAGGCCATGATCTCAGGGTCGTGAGGGTCATCAGGCTCCCCACTCAGGCCGGGGTGGGGGGTTCTGTTTGAGAGTCTCTCTTTCCTTCTGTCCCTCCCCTCCCTCACTCCCACTCTCTTAAAAAAAAAAAAAAAAAAAAAAAGACCGCACTGAGAATGTAAAAGACTTAAAGAAATATTCTTGGAAGGAAGAACTAAATATTTCAATGGCATCAGGTTTTTCCAAATTAATGTGTAGGTTTAATATAACACCAAATCAAAATCCAATCATTTTATGACCTTTACAAAACACTTATTCATAAAGAATAACACCGACTTTTTATTGTAATTTTAATTAAAGGAAATACTAAGGAAACAAGAGTAAATGAAGGGTGAGTAGTCTTTCCAGATTTTAATCTATTCTAAAGCTAAGACAACTAAGACATCACACACCAAAATGAGTTTCAAAGAGTTCAATATAAAAAATAAATGACAGGAAATGAAAACACAGAAGCAATCAGTAAAACTCTAGAAGAGAGTAGCTTTTTAAGTTTACACAAGAGAAAGAAGTCACTGAGCAACTGGAAGGTTGCATTAAAAACATACATTTTTATATGAAAAAGCTGTAGACCATGAACTCAGAAAGATATTTTGTAATCAATAGGACATACAAAGAGTTTATTATATAATGAACTTACAAAAACTGGTTCAAAATACTAGCATCCCAGTATATAATAATAGGCATGAACAGATAAACAACTCAAGGTAAAACTACTATTAAAAAACAAACGTTGGGGGGCCTGGGTGACTGACTCTTGGTTTCAGTTCAGGTCATGATCTCAGGGTTGTGGGATCGAGCCCTGAGTCGGGCTCCCTGCTCAGCAAGGAGCCTGCTTGAGATTCTCTCTCCCTCCTGCCTGTGTGCCCACTCGTTCTCGCTCACTCTCTCTCTCCAAAATAAAATCTTTCTTATAAAATTTTTTAAAGATTTTATATATTACAGAGACTGTGCATGTGAGGTGGGGAGGGGAAGAGTAGGGGCAGAAGGAGAGGGAGAAGCTCAGTCCCAGGACCCTGAGATCATGACCTGAGCCAAAAGCCGACACTTAACCCACTGAGCCACCAAGGTGCCCCTGAAATAAATCAAATCTTTAATTTTAAAAAAACCTGAAAAATATATCAATGATCAAGGGAATACAAGTCACAAAACTAACTCTTGAGATGTTAAGTGAGTGCTTAACTACTTAGGGAAAAAAAAGACTCTGAAGATGTTATATTTACTTATTATTAGCAGATTTTTAAAAATACAATACTCAAAGCTAGCGTGTGTGTGTTGTTAATGAAACTAGCATTTCCAGCCACAACCCACAGCACTGCAAATAATATAATGACATTTACCAAGAGCCATATAAATTAAAGTTGATATTTTTCATACTATTACATTTCTCTGTACCCGTTTTCATAAAAGAATCTAATTAAGGCAAATCGGTGACATTTACTGAGTACTCTACTGTTCCAAGCACTAAGTGTTCGGAATGCCTTTAGTGTACCCCTCCCTCCTCAAGCATCTGAGAGCTCTTCATCATAAAGAAATAGCCCCAAATTCAAACACTGGTGGGAGGACGAAGGGAGGACAATAAATGAATTTTTCTTTATTTTGCAATTTCACTTGATACATAATGTTTTTTTTTTAAACGTCCCTCAAACTCATTCCCTTGCTCCGTTCGCTCTGGTGATGGTTGGGGCAACATGGCGGGACAATTCCATGGCTCCGTCTCCATGTCTATACTCTGTGCTCCCCTCCTGTGCCACACCCCAATCCCAGCACGGAGTTCCTCCATGGATAAAATACGGAGAAGCACGCCCATCACACATGCTGCTTGCAACATGAAACTAGGAGAGCACACAACAGCTGGAAACCTCCCTGGCCACCGCCTTCCTTCCTGGGAGCCCACCACATGACCGACCCTTCCTGAACCTCACGACACTTATGCCTACGACATACTCTCCTGGTGGTACACCACCACTTTAGTAGAACACAGATCACTTGTGTTTCGTAGCTCACACTCAAGTGTACATGATGGCACATATAAGGGTGACAGCGATCACTGCTTAAGCAAAGCTAAGGGAAATGGAAGCCATTTAGAGGGTTTTTTTTTTAAGATTTTATTTATTTGAGAGAGGCAGTGAGAGAGAGCATGAGAGAGGAGAACATCAGAGGGAGAAGCAGACTCCCCAAGGAACTGGGAGCCTGATGCAGGACTCGATCCCGGAAGTCCGGTATCATGACCTGAGCTGAAGCAGTTGCTCTACCAACTGAGCCACTCAGGTGACCCATTTAGAGTTTTTAAAGTGAATCAACACAGCATTCTACAGATGGCCGCTGGCTGGGCCCATCAGAGGACACAGCACGGCAGCAGCCAAAGGGTAGAAAGCATAATGGGCTGATACCAACAACTCCCCAAACCCACACTGACCCACTGCCTGGGCCAGGCTGCCACCATCAGGCCCTGATTCCTAAAGAGATGTCCCGCCTGGCTGCCAAGGCAGCCTCCTCCCACTGACAGGCAGAGCTAGACAGGGAGGAGCACGTGGTGGGCAAAGAGGGGGAAAGAGGCAGCGCCCAGTCAAAGGCCATCTCAGTACATGGCATGAAATTCAGCCAGAATAATTTATTCCCCTAATAAGCACTTTGGATTTCTGCCTGAGCACTCAAGCTGCCGGCTTTGGCTCCCTGGGCGACACGGGTCATCTGTCAAAACAAACTACCGTGGAAGGGTCATCGCAGGTTGAAAAGAATAAACATCTTAAGCGGAGTGTTGCCCAACCAGAAAGTAAAACATATCAGAGAGCTTAATGGAAATAATAATGGCAGTGTGCAGAGAGTGTGCAGAGACAGACAGACAGACACAGGGAACAAAACAGAGATATCAGAGCCACAAGTATGTGAGAAACGGAGTACGGCAGTTCAGGTGAAATGATGGACTGTTCCACGGAGCCATTCATAGGGGGTCTAAGTTAAATTTTGCCCTATCTCATCATACATGAACAATAACATGCTTGATGGCTAAATGACCTGTAAAGAGCAAATCTTTAAACTATAGGGGCACCTGGGTGGCTCAGTGGGTTAAAGTCTCTGCCTTCGGCTCAGGTCATGATCCCAGGGTCCTGGGATCAAGCCCCACATCGGGCTCTCTGCTCTGCAGGGAGCCTGCTTTCTCCTCGCTCTCTCTGCCTCTCTGCCTACTTGTGTCTGTCAAATAAATAAATAAAATCTTTTTTTTTAAATCTATAAAATATAATACTATATTGGGGCACCTGGGTGGCTCAGTCGGCTAAGTGTCGGACTCTTGATTTCGGCTCAGATCAGGATCTCATGAGATCGAGCCCTGCATCAGGCTCTGTGCTCAGCTCGGAATCTGTTTGTCCCTCTCCCTGCCCCTCTGCCCCTCTTCCCACGCTCATGATCATACACACACATGTGCTCCCTCTTAAAAATAATAAAATCTTTTTTAAAAAATAAAATACGATACATATATATCGTGTGTGTGTGTGTGTGTGTGTGTGTGTGTGTGTGTGTGTGATAAAATATTTTAGGGCCTCAGGTTAAGGAAGGATTTTTTAAAGCTCAAAATGTATAAACCATTAAAGAAAAGGATTGATAAAAATCACTTCCAAAAAGGGAATAAACAGCCAAAAATATGAACAGGCAATCCACAGAAGATAAAATCTGAATGGCTTTTCTTGAAACTCGCAAATAATCAGGAAAATCAGAATGTAAAGTCTTAAGGGATTTCACATTCCACTAATAGCAGACTATGTAATCTGGACCAACCCCCATGCTTAAGACAACTAAAACAGCTGACTGAAATATTTAAAATGTATCTGGAGACTGTAGCAAATGAACAAAATAATGCAGAATTAGGGAGCCAGGATTTGGGGGGAAACAGACTCCCAAGGGAGTAAATACTTAAGGGTATTTTCTTCTGGAGACATCTGTGCCCTCCAGAGAAGCAGGCCAAGAGGTCGAGTTGCACTTGTGACAGCCTCTCGGGGGTAGGGGTGGGGGAAGGCACTAGAGTCAGGGCATGTGTGGGGGAGCTGTGGAGGGGCGAGCGAACATCCGCCAGTCTGGCTGGGGCCCCTGAAACTGTGCCTCCTGGGTGTAAGGGTGAACCACCGGAGACAGACCCTCACACTGACTACTCAGCTTCGAAACTTCTCAAACCAGGACGTTTGACTGAGGGGATCCTGCACTGCTTGTGGCCGAGCGCCTGGTCCAAGAAAACATCCCTCATCTCTAGAAGGAGGTATCATCGTCAGCCTCAAACATCCTCACCAATCACTGAGCAGATACAGTGTCTGACGACAAAAAGTATCTGGGCAAATGAGGAGAAAATAGGTAAAGAGATGGATACCTGGGGAAGCCACTGTGCGAGGACAAATCCCTGTCACATCCTTCTTTCAAACTCGGGGGGCTTACTTCTAGAGTTTTTACACTCAAGGGGCTTAACCTGGAGTACTTTAAAAATTATCAAGCTTAGGAGGCACCTGGGTGGCTCAGTCAGTGAAGTGTCTGCCTTCGGCTCACATCATGATCGCAGGGTCCTGGGATCGAGCCCCACGTAGAGCTCCCTGCTCAGCAGAGAGTTTGCTTCTCCCTCTGCACCACCACCCCCCACCCCCGTTCATGCTTTCTCTCTAATAAATAAAATCTTTTTTTAAAAAATCAGCAGACTTAACTCCGGGAGAGCCAGTAGGGGCGGGGAGTGCTGTTAAAGAGACAGGACAACAAACAGCCCCGCTCCGCTACAGCACAGAAGCAGCAGTGTGAAAGGCACGTGCGGTATACGGGAAGGAGATTGATTTCCTGATCATGGACCATGCACTGGAGAGGCAGGGATCTCTAGGAAACTTCTCCAAAAACAAGAGAACTGGCAGGTGCTACTTCTATCCCCTCCCCCAGGCCTCAAGAGCAGGACCCCTGCGGGAGGCAGCACAAATGCTCCCCACGTGTCCTGCTAACACTGTATGCTCTCTGTCCGCTCCCAGCATTCTCCTGCATGCTTGCACCCCCCCACCCCAGTCCACCAGAAGCCCCTCCAGAGTGGCTCCCATCACATCTCATTCTGCAGGCAGCCCTGGACAGTGACCAGTAACCACTGTGACATGCCTCCTGCCCTGGGGAGAGGGGACGATGAGCGCACATACGCCAGTTAAATGGCAGCCCCCGTGGTGCGCTGGGGAAAGACCCCTGATCTGAAGGCCAGCCCTGCTCCCCGACGAAACCCTCACAGGGAACGGAACAAGATGGCAGCCCTGTGGTTCAGGGTCACGCAACCCCCAACAGGTGAACTGGGGCCAGCCATCTGGTTGGAGTACAGGCTCCCTGTCCAGTAAAAACCTCTCAGGGGACAACACAAAGAAGGCACCCTGCGGGTCAGTGTGACCGCAGTTCCGACACATTGACTGAGGGCAGGCATCTGGTCTGACCTAACTCAAGCCTCAAGACTGGCCCACTGAGATCACACGGACCAAACCCTGCCCAGGGCAGGCAGAGGGCGCCACCGCCACCAACTGGACTGAAGGCAAAGGCAGCTCCGCACAAAAGGAACGCACACAGGAGACACCCTGGAAGGGCGGCCCAGTGCTGGTGAACAGAGAACAGTGCCCAGTAGGGCACTATGGGACCTCTTCTTCATAAGAACCCTACTTTCAAGAACAAGAGATGTAGCTGACTTTCCTAACACACACAGAAGGACGCTGAGAGTTAGACAAGAGGAGGAGACAGAAGAACATGTCCCCAGTAAAAGAACAGGACAAAACCACAACAAAAGGGCCAAATCAAACAGAGATAAGAGATATGGCCTGATAAAGAATTCAAAGTAATGGTCATAAAGATGGTCATGGGACTTGCGAAAAGAGTGGAGGATCTCAGCGAGGCCCTCGACAAAGTGAAAACAGAAAAAAAAAAAAAAAAAAAAAAGAACCAGAGATGAAGAAGTCAATAACTAAAATTTAAAATATGATAGAGGGAAACAATAGTGGATTAGAGGAGGCAGGAGGTGGCTCATCAACCTAGAAGACAGAGTAATGGAAAGCAACCAAGCTGAAGAGCAAAAGTAAAAAATAAAAAATGGGAGTAAGTTAAGGGAGCTCAGCAACACCATCAAGCATAATAACATTTACATTATACGGACCCCAAAAGGAGAAGAGAGAGAAAAAGGGACAGAAAATGTATTTGAAGAAATAGCTGAAAACTATCCTCATCTAGAGAAGAAAACAGACCTCCTGAACCAGGATAGAGAGAGAGCCCCCAACAAGATGAACCCAAGGAGGCCCAAACCATAATAATCAAAATGGCAAAAAGTAGTGATAAAGAAAGAATGTTTGGGGCGCCTGCGTGGCTTAGTGGGTTAAGCATCTGCCTTCAGCTCAGGTCATGATCTCAGGGTCCTGGGATCGAGCCCCACATCAGGCTCTCCACTCAGCAGGGAGCCTGCTTCCTCCTCTCTCTCTCTGCCTGTCTCTCTGCCTACTTGTGATCTCCCTCTGTCAAATAAATAAATAAATAAAATCTTAAAAAAAAAACAAACTTAAATGATCATCAATATAAACTGCTACAAGCATAGGATGTTGTATATGAACCTAATGGTAATCACAAGTCCAAAATCTCTAATAGACACAGAAAAAATAAAGAAGGAATCCAAGTATATCACAAAAGAAAGCCATTAACCGGGGTGCCTGGGTGGCTCAGTCAGTTAAGGGTCTGCCTTCACCTCAGGTTATGATCCCAGGATCCTGGGGATCAAGCCCTGTGTCAGGCTCCCTGCTCAGCAGGAAGCCTGCTCCTCCCTCTCCCTCTGCCTGCGTACTTGTGCATACTTGCCCTCTCTGTCAAATAAATAAAATCTTAAAAAAAAAAAAAAAAGAAAGCTATCAAACCACAAGGGAAGAAAGGAACACAAGAACAGAGAAGAACTGCAAAAACAACCCCAAAACAAGTAAGAAAATGGCAGTAAGTACACACCCAACAATAATTACTCTGAATGCAAATGGACTAAATGCTCCAGTGAAAAGACACAGGGTATCAGAATGGAAAAAAGCTGGACCCGCATATAGGCTGCATATAAGAGACTCACTTGAGACCTAAACACGTGCAGATTGCAGGGAAGGAGTGAAAAAGCACTTATCCTGCAAATGGAAGAAAAAAGAAAGCTGGGGTAGCAATACTTAGACAAAATAGACTGTAAAATGAAGTTTGTAACAAGAGACAAAGAAGGTCACTACATAATCATAAAAGAAACAATCCAGCAAGAAGATGTACCAATTGTAAATACATACACACCTAACACGGGAGCACCCAAATACATAAAGAGACTACCAGCAGACATAAAGAAAGAACTTGGTAATGAGACAAAAATAACAGTACGGGACTTTAACACCCCATTCACACCAATGGACAGATCATCCGGACAGAAAAATCAACAAGGAGAGGGTGGCATTGAATGACACATTGAACCAGATGTTCTAACAGATATATTCAGAACATTCCATCCAAAAACAGCAAAGTACACATTCCTTTCAAGGGCACATGGAACATGCTCCAGAGCAGATCACATATTAGGCCACAAAACAAGTCTCAACAAATTCCAGAAGACTGAAGTTCTATCATGCAGCTTTTCCAACCGTAACGCGATGAAACCAGAAATCAACCACAAGAAAAAAAACCTGGAAAGAATAAAATACATGGAGGTTGAACAACATGTGACTCAACAAAGCACGGGTGGACCAGGACATCAAAGAGGAAATTAAAAAAAAAAAAATACAAGGAGGCAAATGAGAATGAAAACACACTGGTCGAAAATCCTTGGAATGCAGCAAAAGCTGTTCTGAAAGGGAAGAATAGGGGCACCTGAGGGCTTCAGTGGGTTAAGTGTCTGCTTTCAGCTCAGGTCGTGATCCCAGGGTCCTGGGATCGAGCCCCCTGTCAGGCTCCCTGCTTAACAGGGAGTCTGCTTCTCTCTCTCCCTCAGCAGCTCCTCCTGCTTGTGTTCTCTTTTGGTGGCTCAACTGGTTAAGCATCTGCCTTTGGCTCAGGTCATGATCTCAGGGTCCTAGGATCGAGCCCCACATCAGGGTCCTTGGTGGGAAGCCTGCTTCTCCCTCTTCTCCCTGCTCGTACGCTCTCTCACTCTCTGTCATGCTCTCTCTAATAAATAAAATCTTTTGAAAAATAAAATAATAAAAATAAATAAATAAAAGGGAAGATTATAGCAGTACAGGCCCACCTCAAGAAGCAAAAATCTCTTGGGGCGCCTGGGTGGCTCAGTGGGTTAAGCATCTGCCTTCGGCTCAGGTCATGATCTCAGGGTCGTGAGATCGAGTCCCGTGTCGGGCTCTCTGCTCGGCAGGGAGCCTGCTTCCCTCTCTCTCTCTGCCTCTCCATCTACTTGTGATTTCTCTCTGTCAAATAAATACATAAAATCTTTAAAAAAAAAAAAAAGAAGCAAAAATCTCAAACAACCTAAACTACACCTAAGGAGCTAGAAAAAAGAACAAACAAAACCCAAAGTCGCTAGAAGGAAGGAAATAATGAAGACTGGAGCAGAAATAGATTAAACAGAGACTTAAAAAAATATGTAATAGAACAGATCAATGAAACCAGGAGTGGGTTCTTTCAAAAGATCGATAAAATTGATAAACCTTTAGCCAGACTCATGACAAAGAGAGAGAGAGAGAAAGCACTAAACAAAATCAGAAATGGAGAAATAACCAACACCACAAAAATATAAAAGATAATTAAAATATTATGAAAACTTATATGCCAACAAATGGGACAATCTAGGAGAAGTGGATAAATTCTGAGGAGCATATAACCTACCAAAACTGAATCAGGAACAAATATAAAATTTGAATAGACCAATTACCAGCAACGAAATGGAATCAGTAATAAAAAATTCCCAACAAGTCCAGAATCACGTGGCTTCACTGGAGAATTCTACCAAAATTTAAAGAAGAGTTAATACCTATTCTCAAGGTACTCCAAATAAACAAATAAATAAATAAAAGGAAGGCAAAATTCCAAATTCATCCTACAAGGCCAGCATTACCCTGATACCAAAACCAGATAAAATCACTACAGGCCAGTATCTCTGATGAACACAGACGCAAAAATACTCAACAAAATACTAGCAAACCAAATTAAACAATACATTTTTTTAAAAATCATTCACCATAGGGCACTGGGTGGCTCAGTTTGTTGGGCGACTGCTTTTGGCTCAGGTCATGATCCCGGAGTCCCAGAATCGAGTCCCACATCAGGCTCTAAGCTCCACAGGGAGTCTGCTTCTCCCTCTGACCTTCTCCCTTCTCGTGTTCTCTCTCTCTCTCTCTCTCTCTCAAATAAATAAATAAAATCTTTTTTTAAAAAAATCGTTCACCATAATCAAATGGGATTCATTCCAGGCTGTGAGGGCGGTTCAATATTTGCAAAATCAATCAACGGGACACAACACATCAACAAGAGAAAGGATTAAAAAAATATACGATCATTTCAACAAATGCAAAAAAAAAGCACTTGTCAAAGTACAACATCCACTCATGATAAAAACTCTCAGCAAAGTAGGTGTAGAGGGAACACACCTCAACATGATCAAGACCATCTATGAAAAACCCACAGCTAACATTATACTCAATAGTGAAACCCTGAGAGCTTTTCCTAAAGGAACGAGACAAGGATGGCCACACTCACCACTTTATCCAACAGTATTAGAAGCCCGAACCAGAGCAGTCAAGACAACATACAGAAAATAAAAAGCATTCCAGTAAGGAAGGAAGGTGTAAAACTCTATGTGCAAATGACATGGTACTTTATATAGAAAACCCTAAAGACTCCACCAAAAAGATTACTAGAACAGAAAAACAAATTCAGTAAAGTCACAGGATACAAAATCAGTGTACAGAAATCTGTTACATTCCTATACACTAATAATGAAGCTGCAGAAAGTAAAACTAAGGAAACAGTTTCATGTACAATTAATTGTACCAAAAACAATAAGATGTCTAGGACTAAATTTAACCCAAGAGGTGAAAGACCTATACTCTGGAAATTATAAAACATGGATGAAAGAAATTAAAGGTGACACAAAGAAATGGAAGGATGTTCCATGCCCAAGGGTTGGAAGAACATTGTTAAAATGTCTATACTACCCAAAGCAATCTACGTATTTCATGCAAACCCTACCAAAATACCTACAGCAATTTTCACAGAATTAGAATTAACAATCCTAGAATTATTTTGTATGGATTCACCAAAGACCTCGAAGGGCAAAAGCAATCTTGAAAAAGAAAAGCAAGGGGCACCCGGCTGGCTCAGTCAGTAGAGCACGTGCCTCTTAATCTTGGCATTGTAAATTCCAGTCCCAAATTAGGTATAGAGATTACTTAAAAATAAAATCCTGGGGCACCTGGGTGGCTCCTTCATTTGGGCATCCAACACTTGATTTTTGTCTTGGGTCATGGGATGAAGCCCCACATCAGGCTCCACACTGAGGGTGAAGCCTGCCTGAGATTCTCTCTCCCTCTCCCTTTGCCCCTCCCCTGCTCATGCATGCATAAAATAAAATCTTATTTTAAAAAAAGAAAAAGAAAAGGGAAAAGCCATTGGGACTCCATCAAAATGAAAATCTTCAGCACAGCAAAGGAAACAATCAACAAAACTAAAAGGTCACCTACAGAATGGAAGAAGATAACTTGCACATGACATACGTGATAAAAAGTTAGTATCCAAAATATAGAAAGAACTTATACAACACAACACCCAAAACACAAATAATCCAGTGAAATAAATGGGCGGGGGGGTGTGCCTGGGTGGCTCAGTGGGTCAAGCCTCTGCCTTAGGCTCAGGTCATGGTCTTGGGGGCCTGAGATGGAGCCCCACGTTGGGCTCCCTCTTGGTGGAGAGTCTGCTTCCCCCTCTTCCTCTGCCTGCCTGCCTGTGATCTCTCTCTGTCAAATAGATAAATAAAATCTTTAAAAATAATTTTTTTTTAAAAAATGGGCAGGAGTGAGGTGCCTGGGTGGCTCAGTTGGTTAAGCCGCTGCCTTCGGCTCAGGTCATGATCTCAGGGTCCTGGGATCAAGCCCCACGTCGGGGGTCTCTGCTCAGCGGGGAGTCTGCTTCCCCCTCTCTCTCTGCCTGCCTCTGCCTACTTGTGATCTCTCTCTCTCTGTCAAATAAATAAATAAAATCTTTAAAAATAAAATTAAATTTAAAAATGGGGAGGGGTGCCTGCATGGCTCAGTCAGTTAAGCGACTGACTCGATTTTGGCTTGGGTCACAATCTCAAGGTCATGAGATCGAGCCCCACACTGGGCTGCATGCATACTGGGGTATCTGCTAGAGATTCTCCCCCCCCCACCCTCCCCAGCCCATCCCCTCTCACTCTCTTTCTCTAAAATAAATAAACCTTTTTCTTAATGGGGCAAAAGATATGAACAGACATTTCTCCAAAGAAGAAACACAAATGGTCAACACATGAAAAAAAAAAAAATGCTCTACATCACGCAGCATCAGGGAAATACAAATCAAAACCGCAGTGAGATACCACCTCACACCAGTCAGAACGGCTAAAATTAGAAAGGCAGGAAACGACAGATGTTGGCGAGGATGCAGACAAGGGGGAACCCTCTTACACTGTTGGTGGGAATGCAAGCTGGTGCAGCCACTCCAGAAGACAGCATGGAAGTTCGTCAAAAAGTTAAAAATAGAGCTACCCTATGGCCCAGCAATGGCACTACTGGGTATTCATCCAAAGGATCCAAACAGTAATTTGAAAGGGCACGTGCACCCCAATGTTTATAGCAGCAATGTCCACAATAGCCAAACTATGGAAAGAGGACAGATGTCCATCAACAATAAATGGATAAAGAAGATGTGGTATATAGATACATACAACGGAATACTGGTCGGCCATCAAAAAGAATGAAATCTTGCCCTTTGCAGTACCGTGGATGGAGCTAGAGGGTGTTATGCAAAGTAAAATAAGTCAGTCAGAGAAAGACAAATACCGTATGATTTCACTCGTATATGGAATTTAAGAAACAAAACAGATGAACATGAGGGAAGGGAAGCAAAAAATAAAATAAGATAAAAACAGGGAGACAAACCATAAGAAACTCTTAACTACAGGGAACAAACTGAGGGTTGCTGGAGGGGAGGTGGGTGGGGGAAATGGGATAATTGGGGGATGGGCATTAAGGAGGGCACAGGATGGAATGAGCACTGGGTGTTCAATGCAACTGATGAATCACTCAACTCAACCTTTGAAACTAATAATACAGTTACAGTGTATGCTACCTACATTGAATTTAAATTAAAAATTTTTTTTAAAACAGAGCAAAACATTTTTAAATAAAAATTAGAAGTCAGGGGTGCACATGGGTGGCTTAGTGGGTTAAGCCTCTGCCTTCGGCTCAGGTCATGATCTCGGGGTCCTGAGATCGAGCCCAGCATCAGGCTCTCTGCTCAGCGAGGAGCCTGCTTCCCTCTCTCTCGCTCTCTGCCTGCCTCTCTGCCTACTTGTGATCTCTGTCTGTCAAATAATTAAATAAAATCTTTAAAAATTAAAAGTCAAGGAAAATACAGAACTACCCTGTGATCCAGTAATCATACTGGGTATTTATCCCCAAAATACAAAAACACTAATTCAAGAGGATACATACACCTTCTGCTTCTTGTAGCACTATTTACAATAGCCAAACTATAGAAGCAGCCCAAGTGTGCGTCAGCTGATGAACAGATAAAGAAGACGTGGCTTATACAGACAAAGAAATACTACGCAGCTGTCAAAAAGAATGCGATCTTGCCATTTGCACCCATGTGGATGGAGCTGGAGAGTATTATGCTAAGTGAAATAAGTCAGTCATAGAAAGACAGATACCATAGGATTTCACTCATATGTGGAATTTAAGAAACAAAACAAGCAAAAGAAAAAAAGAGAAAGCCAAACCAGAAACAAACTCTTAATTATAGAGAACAAACCGATGGTTGCCAGGGAAGGGAGGTGGGTGGGGAGACGGGTGAAACAGGTGATGGGGACTGAGGTGTGCACTTGTGATGAGCACTGGGTGTCGAATGAAAGTGTTGAATCAGGGGCACCTCAGTGGCTCAGTCGATGGGGTCTGCCTTTGGCTCAGGTCATGAGCCTGGGGTCCTGGGATCGAGCCCTGCGTTGGGCTCCCTACTCAGCAGGAAGCCTGCTTCTCCCTCCCCCACTACCCCTGCTTATGTTCCCTCTCTCGCTGTGTCTGTCAAATGGATAAATAAAATTTTGGGAGGGAAGGAGGGTGGGTGGAGGGAGGAGGCGAGGAAGAGAGGAAAAAAAAGAGAAAAGAGAAAAGAGTGTTGAATCACTATACAGTAGGCCTGAAACTAATGTAACACTGTTAACTAACCGGAATTAAAAGAAACAAAAATTAATAATAACAACTTCCAAGCTAATAGAAAATGGAATAAAAAATATTAAACCAAGCCAAAAGAAGAGAAAGAATAAAACAGGTAGGACAAACCATTGGCCCTTAGTAAGAAGGCAAATGTAAACCCAAATAAATTTTTAAAATTCCATTAAATGTAAATAGACTAAATGCTCCAATTAAAAGGATGATCAGATACTTTTGAAAATTTTAGTCTCTAGACTTAAGAGACACATCTTAAGCAAAGGATAGAGAAGTAAAATTAAAAAATCAAAAAGACATGAGAACATTAACCAAAAGAAACCAGTGTAGTTATACTAATTTTAGAGAAAATTAGAAATTAGAAAACTAAGTTAAAAGCATTACTAAAGGGGTGCCTGGTCTGCCCCGTCGGTGGAGCACGCAACTCTTGATCTCAGGGTTGTGAGTTCAAGCCCCATGCTGGGTGTAGAGATGACATAAAAATCTTTAAAAAAAAAAAAAAAAAAGCATTACTAGAGATCATTGCATCATGATTAAAAGGCTCAATTCAGGGGCGCCCGGGGGCTCAGTTGAGCGTCCGATTCTTGGTTTCGGCTTAGGTCATGTTCTCAGGGTTGTAAGATTGAGCCCCTCTTCCTTGGAGAGTCTGCTTGAGATTCTCTCCCTCTCCTGCTCCCCCCCCACTCTCACACACGCTCCCTCTTGCTCTCCCTCTCCTTCCCTCTAAAATAAATAAATCTTTAAAAAAAAAAAAAAGTTCAAGTCATCAGGAAGATAGAGCAATTCTATATTGATAATCACCTAATAACCTAGCCTCAGAGAAAAAAATTCCTAATTTGGGGAAATTCCTAATTTGCCTAATAGACAAATCAATATAATAGAGGTCTATTTGAACATACCTCTCTCAGTAATGATAGACAAGCAAACAAAAAATCAGTAGGAGCAGGGGCACCTGAGTGGCTCAGGTCATGGTCTCAGGGTCCTGGGATCAAGCCCCGCATCAGGCTATCTGCTCAGCAGAGCCTGCTTCCTCCTCTCTCTCTGCCTGCCTTTCTGCCTACTTGTGATCTGTCAAATAAATAAATAAAATTAAATATATATATTACATATATATGTACAAATACCTCTCTCAGTAATGATAGACAAGCAAACAAAAAATCAGTAGGAGTATACAAGATTTGAACAACATCAAACACCTAGGAATAAGTCTGACAAAAAGACATGCAGGACTCCTATGTGGTTTATAGTTTATAAGATTTTATTGAAAAACTTGAAAGAAGATCTAAATGAAAAGAGAAATAGGGGCACCTGGGTGGCTCAGTGGGTTAAGCCGCTGCCTTCGGCTCAGGTCATGATCTCAGAGTCCTGGGATCGAGTCCCGCATCGGGCTCTC
>NC_081575.1:87944169-87949639 GCF_022355385.1 Mustela nigripes
AAAAAAAAAAAGAGAAATATATGATAGCCATGAATGAGAGGATACATTATTACAATGATATCAATTCTCCCCAAACTGGTCTACAGACTCAATGCAATCAAATTCAACATTCTTTTTTTTTTTTTAAGATTTTGTTTATTTGACACAGAGAGAGAGATCATAAGTAGGCAGAGAGACAGGCAGAGAGAGAGGGAAGCAGGCCCCCCGCTGAGCAGAGAACCCAATGCGGGGTTCGATCCCAGGACCCTGGGATCATGACCTGAGCCGAAGGAAGAGGCCTAACCCACTGAGCCACCCAGGCGCCCCCAAATTCAACATTCTAACAAGATTTTCTGAGTTTTTTGTAGAACTTTACAAACAGATTTTAAAATTTACATGGAAATCCCAAGGGCCTAGAATAGTCAAGGCAATATTGAAAGAGATGAACAAGGTGTAAGAACTTCCTTGATCAGCTTTGAAGACTTAGGAAAAGCTACCATAGGTAAACTCGTGTGGATTGCCACAAAGACAGATACACAAACCAGTGGAATAAAACAAATCCCAGAAACAATCCCAGCTTGTCTGGACACTGGCAGAGCTGTGGGCAGTGGGGAAAAGGGCAGTCTTTTCAATAATATGAGATAATTATGTAACCATGTAATAAAATAAATCTTGATTTCTACATAACCTCATATACACAAATCAACTCTGGTCAGAATGTAGATAGAAATGTGAAAAGGCAAAACACAAAACAGCCTCCTAGAATATTTTCATAAGGTAGAGTAGGAAAAGACATCTTAAACAGGACAAAAGGATTATAGACCATAAAGAGACTGACCAATTAGGTGATTAAATTTAGGATCTTACCTATCAAAAGATAGGATTACAGCTGAAAAGGCAAAACACAGAATGGGAGAAAATATTATAAAATAGATGCGTTGAGGGGCAGTTTCCTATAAACCAGTAAGACAGACGAGCCAGTGGAAAAATGTGCAAGACTCGAACAAGGACTTCATGAAAGTGAGTATCCAACTAGCCAATAAACATAGGAAAATATTCTCAACCTCATTAATCATCAGAGAAATGTACATTAAATGTCAGGATACCAAGAGCCACTCAGCTACTAGTGTGAGACCATCGTCAATGCCCATAACGACATGGAAGAATGGGGGACTTCAAACACCAACAAAGGGAATGTAGGTTGGCAAATAGTCCAGCATGATCAACTGAAGTTGAAGACATGAACACACCAGGACCCAGAGATTCCACTTCAAGGTGTAAATTCAACTGAAATGCAGGCACTTCCACACCGAGGCATGTACAAGACTATTAATAATAGCATTATTCCTGGGTGCCTGGGTGGCTCAGTGGGTTAAGCGGCTGCCTTCGGCTCAGGTTATGATCTCGGGGTCCTGGGATCGAGTCCCGCATTGGGCTCTCTGCTCAGCGGGGAGCCTGCTTCCTCCTCTCTCTCTCTCTCTCTCTCTGCCTGCCTCTCTGCTTACTTGTGATCTCTCTCTGTCAAATAAATAAATAAAATCTTTAAAAATAATAATAATAATAATAATAACATTATTCCTAAGACTCCTCAAAGTGGAAATAATCCCAAGGTCCATCCATCAGCAGTAGAATAAATCAACTGTAGTATATTCCTACAATAAACTACCAGATAGCAAGTATGCTGGCCAAGCTATAGCCACAGAGAACACAGGTAAAGCTCACAAAAATAATGTGTCCTGAAAGAAGGCAGGCACAAAGGAATGCACACAGTACGCTTCCGTGCCTATAGACTTCCAACACAAGCAAGACAGGAGAATTCAAAGATGCATGCTATGAAGAAAAGCTGGGAAGAGGCAGGATGGGACTTACCTCTGGAGGGAAGAGGAAGGGGAAGATGGAGAAAGCCCCCGGGAAGCCCTGGGGAGATGGAGGGTTTAGATGTGGGTGGTGGGTGTGTGAATACCCACTTTGACATAGATCATTGAGCTGCCCGTCTTTTCTGTGCATTTTTTTCAACAGGAGGAGACCGCTCACCTTTGGGAACGAGGCCAGTTACTCAGTTACTGTCTCTCGGCTCCAAACCTACCCTTGTGATCCAGGGCTCAGGGGTCAGCAAACATTTGTTTTGCCAGCGGGTCCTCGGTAAGCTCTGCCAATAGGGGGTGCTAGAGGCACCTTTATAAGGAGGAGGACCATGCTCGGGCCTGTTTGTGTCGGCTCCTAAGACAACGTGCCAGCAACACTTCCTCCGGTGGACCCAGCAGCAGCCCCTCCTGAGAGGTCTAAGTTTCATCCTTATAGGGTCCCTCCTCCAAGTTTCTAAATTTTAATGATTCCATCATCCTCCCTTTGCTCCTTTAGCCAGGGGGTTGTAGCGGCTTCCTGCAGTTGCTACCAATTTGATGTCTTAGTGTTCACTGCTTGGTTTTTTGTTTGTTTTTCTAAGACTTGTTTTACAGAGAAAGAGAAAACGCACGCATGCGCACACCAGCAGGGGGACAGGCAGAAGGAGAGGAATTGAGAAAATCTCAAGCCAACTCTCCAGTGCACACAGAGTCAAAGGCCTTGATCCCAGGACCCTGAGATCTTGACCTGAACCGACAGGAGTCAAGAGGCACCCCCGCCTAACCGACTGAGCCACCCGAGTGCCCCCCGTTCTCTTTCTTTTAATTAGAAATTCTACGGAGATGATAGATTCATATGCAGTTGTGAGAAACAACACGGAGATCCCTTGTACACTTTGCCCAGTTTCCCCCAGTGGCGACATCTAACAAAATTATAGTGTAGGGCGCCTGGGTGGCTCAGTGGGTTAAAGCCTCTGCCTTGGGCTCAGGTCATGATCTCAGGGTCCTGCGATTGAGTCCCGCATCAGGCTCTCTGCTCTGCAGGGAGCCTGCTTCCTCCTCTCTCTCTCTGCCTGCCTCTCTGCCTACTTGCAATCTCTGTCTGTCAAATAAATAAATAAAATCTTTAAAAAAAAAAAAACTGTAGTGTAATCTCACTTCCAGGACATTGATGTTGATACAATCCAACAATTTTACTCCTATTTCCCACTTACTTGTACTCATTCTTGTGTGTTTGTGTATATATAGTTCTATACACTTTTATCACCTGTGCAGGGGTGTGTATGCACCGCAGCCAATACACAGAACAGTTCTATCCCTACAAGCACCCCTCCTGATGCCAGTCTAGAATCCCAGCCGCCTCTTCTTTCTCATCCCCACCCATACTCTTCTCTAACCCCAGGGCAATCGCTAGTCTCTCTGAATTTCTACAACTTTACCATCTCAAAAATCTAACATAAAATGGAATCATATAGTACATAAACTTGAGGGACTGATTTTTTCATTCAACATGGCTCCCTGGAGATTTAGCCAAGTTGTTGTATCTCTAGATCATTCCTTTTTTGTTGCCAAGTAGTATTCCTTCGTGTGGATGTAGCGGTCTGTTTAACCACTCAACCACTGAATGACAGCAAATGGATTCCAGGTTGGGGATCTTACAAATAAAGCTGCTACGAACACTTGTTCATAAAGGTTTTTGTATGAACATTAGTTTTCTTTTTTTTTTTTTAATTTTCACTTTTGCTTCCAAGTCTAATGTTTTTTTAAGTAAACTCTATGCCCATGTGGGGTTTGAACTCAAGAAGCAACCCCAAGATCAAAAGTCATGTGCTCTATGTCAGAGCCAGCCAGGTACCATCCCCCACCAAGTTTAATGTTTATTTTCTAAGATTCCGAGTTCCCCATTTCTTTAAGTTTTCATTTCTGTGGGATGAATGGCCAAGAGTTCAATAGCTAGAGCATATGGTGATTGTAGGATGACTTTAAGAAACTGCCCAAGTGTTCTCCAGAGTGTACCATTTTACAGTTCCACCTGCTATGTAGGAGACCTCCAGTTTCCCTGCACCCCCACCAGCTTTTGGTCTTGTCACAATTTTTTTTTATTTTTTCCCAGTTCTGAGAATTGGTTAGTACTATCTCATGGTTTTACTTAGAATTTTTCTAATGGCTAATAATGCTAGAAAGTGAAAACTTGTTCAACTTTCCAGGTACCCAGTGAACAACTTTATAACTAGTTCATAATGTCTTAAATGTTTTCTGTGCAAGTCCATACTAGTGAGAATAAATACATAAATAACTCAGTAGGGGAAAGGGAATACTCTTTCCTATGGTAAAATTTCAGTTAACAAAGAAATGGTAGAATTAGAAAAAGCACCATTTGGCAAGCACTACAGTCGTAATTGTTGCAAGTAGAAAGCATCAATGATTCTAACTCTAGTGAGTGAAAGTATGATAAGAAATTTGCAGAGACTCAAAGATCTTTAGTACAAAGATACTGATCAATTACAAGGGGAAAATAATTAACTTTATAGTGGAGACACCTGGCATACACTGCCTTACCGTGATCAAGGTTAACACCAGTATAAGACATATCCATGTCAACATCACATCACATGTCTCCCTAGAAGCAGCAACAAGAAGGGCACAGCCACCACTTCTGTGATATTCTTGCCTAAAATGCATCATCTCAATGTAATCATAAGAAAACATCAGACAGGGGCGCCTGGGTGGCTCAGTGGGTTAAGCCACTGCCTTCGGCTCAGGTCATGATCTCAGGGTCCTGGGATCGAGTCCCGCATCGGGCTCTCTGCTCAGCAGAGAGCCTGCTTCCCTCTCTCTCTCTCTGGCTGCCTCTCCGTCTACTTGTGATTTCTCTCTGTCAAATTAATAAATAAAATCTTTAAAAAAAAAAAAAAGAAAACATCAGACAAATGAGATATTCTTTTTAAGATTTATTTGAGAGAGAGGGGGAACGTGTGCTCACACATGCACATGCACACCAAGGGAAGGGGCAGAGGGAAAGGGAAAGAAGCTGGGGTGTCTGGGTGACTCAGTGGGCTGAGTCTCTGCCTTCACCTCAGGTCATGATCCCGGGGTCCTGGGATTGAGCCGCACATCGGGCTCTCTGCTCAGCAGGGAAACTGCTTCCTCCTCTCTCTCTGCCTGCCTCTCTGCCTACTTGTGATCTCTCTCTCTCTCTCTCTCTCTCTCTGTCAAATAAATAAATAAAATCTTAAAAAAATAAAAGGGAAAGAAGCAGATTCCCCACTGAGTGTGGAGCCCACCTGCCAGACTCAATCTCAAGACCCTGAGATCATGAAGAAGCTGAAAGAAAGAGTCAGACGTTTAACTGACTGAGCTATGCAGATGCCCCAATTGAAAGATATTCCTGCAAAGTAACAGGACAGTACTCTTCAAAAGTGCCAACATCATGAAAGACAAAGGAAACTGAGGAAACATGAAAATTAAATGAAATGTGGGATCCTGGTTCGGAGCCTGGACCAGAAAAAGGACATTAGCAGGACAAACAGAGAAATTCCAACCAAGTCTGTAGTGTGATGAGTAGTATTTTTTTTTTAAAGATTTTATTTATTTATTTGACAGAGAGAAATTACAAGTACACTGAGAGGCAGGCAGAGAGAGAGAGA
>NC_081575.1:87954639-87985931 GCF_022355385.1 Mustela nigripes
TATGTGGAAAACCCAAAAGAATCCACTCCAAAACTGCTAGAACTTGTACAGGAATTCAGTAAAGTATCAGAATATAAAATCAATGCACAGAAATCAGTTGCATTTCTATACACCAACATCAAGACAGAAGAAAGAGAAATTAAGGAGTCGATCCCATTTACAATTGCACCCAAAACCATAAGATACCTAGGAATAAACCTAACCAAAGAGGCAAAGGATCTATACTCAGAAAACTATGAAATACTCATGAAAGAAATTGAGGAAGACACAAAGAAATGGAAAAACGTTCCATGCTCATGGATTAGAAGAACAAATAATCCAATCAAGAAATGGGCAGAGGGGTGGGGGGTAGGAGGTTGGGTGAGCCAGGTGGTGAGTATTATGGAGGGCATGTGTTGCATGGAGTACTGGGTGTGGTGCATAAACAATGAATTCTGTTACACTGAAAAGAAATTAAAAATAAATAAATAAATGAATTTTTTTTAAATGGGCAGAGGACATGAACAGACATTCCTGCAAAGAAGACATCCAGGTGGCCAACAGACACATGAAAAAGTGCTCCACATCACGTGGCATCAGGGAAATACAGATCAAAACCATAGTGAGATACCACCTCTCACCAGTCAGAATGGCTAAAATTAACCTGTAGGAAATGACAGGTGATGGAGAGGATGTAGAGAAAGGGGAACTCTCCTACACTGTTGGTGGGAATGCAAGCTGGTGCAGCCACTCTGGAAAAGAGTAGGGAGGTTCCTGAGGAAGTTGAAAATAGAGCTATCCTAAGACCCAGCGATCGCACTACTGGGTATTTACCCCAAAGATATAAATGTAGTGATCTGAAGGGGCACCTGCACCCCAATGTTTATAGCAGCAATGTCCACAAGAGCCAAATTCTGGAAAGAGCCCAGATGTCCACCAACAGATGAATGGATCAAGAAGACGTGGCATATGTATGCAATGGATTACTTCACAGCCATCAAAAAAGGAAATCTTGCCATTTGCAACGACATGGATGGAACTAGAAGCTATTATGCTAAGTGAAATAAGTCAATCAGAGAAAGATAATTATCTCATGATCTCACTGGTATGTGGAATTTAAGAAAAAAGGTAGAGGATCATGGGGGAAGAGAAGAAAATATGAAACAAGAGGAAACCAGAGAGGGAGATAAACCATAAGAGACTCTTAATCTCACAATACAATCTGAATGTTGCTGGAGGGGAAGAGGGGTGGGAGAGACAGGGAGGCTGGGTGATGGGCACTGGGGAGGGCACGTGCTATGGGGAGTGCTGGGTGTTGTGTAAGACTCACGAATCACAGACCTGTGCCCCTGAAGCGAATATTATATGTTAATTTAAAAGTAAAAATAATAAAAAATTCGGGGCGCCTGAGTGGCTCAGTGGGTTAGGCCTTTGCCTTTGGCTCAGGTCATGATCTCAGGGTCCTGGGATCGAGTCCCACATCAGGCTCTCTTCTCAGTTGAGAGCCTGCTTCTCTCTCTCTCTCTCTCTCTCTGCCTATTTGTGATCTCTCTCTGTCAAATAGATAAATAAAATCTTTAATAATAATAATAAATTCTTTTTTAAACTATCTTCTGGAGCTCTGGGAACCACTCTAGCAAATTAATCGAACCCAAGGAGGGAGATGTGGGAACTGATCTACAGTCAGCCAGAAGCACAGGTGAGAGCCTAAACTTACACCTGCTGTCTGAAGGGGGTTAGAAGTCTTGTGGGACTGAGCCTTTACCTTGCGGGGGGTCTGATGTTCTCCCCAGGGAGATAGTGTTAGAATTCCGTTCAACTGTAGGACACCCAGCAGGTATCCGCTAATTGCGCGGGGCGGGAAACTTAACCACACATTTTATGATCAGAAGTGACACATTAAGTAAAGACGCACACAGGAGTGTATCTTTCCTTGGGGTCAGACGGCGCCCTGGCACCCCTCTTAGATCAGAAGACTGCAATGGGACTAGAAACCCGACATCACGGACCAATAACATGGGGAGATTCTAGGTCCTTCAGAGCTCGGTGGAACAGAGCTGCACCGCGTGCTCCAGCCTTTGAAAAGGAGCAGAAGCTACCAACCCAGAACAGGCCTCTTTACCATGAGGATGCCTTTGAGAAACAGGAGACACAGAAGAAGCTTTGAAAACAAGCTAACCCTTTTGTGATGACCGTTTTCACGTATAAGGGAACTCTCCATCGGTAAGGGTGTGGCCCCCGTGGTACCAGAAGAGAAAGGTTGAGCCACAAGGAACTCTAACCAGTGGAGAAGGTACAGACTTAAATCTGCATAACCACCTGACCCCGGTTTGCCTGTGTTTTTCTGGGTCACCCCTCAGAACTACCCCCCATCCACATCCACACATAGTAACTTTCATTCTTTTGCCTTTAGCTGAAGATGGTATTTAAGCCGGTTAGGTCAGGGGCGCCTGCGTGGCTCAGTCAGTTAAGCATGTGCCTTTGGCTCAGGTCATGACTGGGGGCAGGGCGGGGGAGAGGGGGAAGGGGGGAGGGGGGCTTTAATATCGCAGGATCTAGCCCCGAATCAGGCTCCACACTCAGCGGGGGAGTCTCCCTCTGCCCTCCCAGCCCTGCTTGTGTTCTCTCTCTCACACTCTCACCCTCTCTCTCAAAAAAATCTTAAAAAAAAAAAAAAAAACTGGTTAGGCCACGTCAGAGAGTTGCTCAGTTTCCCTGAGTCTCTCCCATGCATACAGGAGACCAACAGGTTAATAAACCACTGCTGGGGGGAGCAGGTTTTCTCCTTGTTAATCTTTTATTGCAGGGCTCTGGGCTCAGAACTCAGAAGGGGAAAAGGAAAATTATTTTTCCTCCCCTACAACTTCCCTTGGACTTAATCATGAGAAAAAAATAAACTTCTACCCTGTTTCAGCCGCTGGGATTGGGGGGGGGGGCATGGTTTATGTTACAGCTGAGCCCAGTCCTCCTTGAGAGTCCCGGGGTGACTCACATTTCCTTGGCGGGTGCAGAGTGCTTCACGGCTAGTTCTATTTTTGTTCCTCACAATAGCTCTTTGAGGTAAAAAGCGTTTTCTCATGAGCAAAGGGAAGCTTCAGAGCCCAGTGATGAGATGAGACGAGGGATGCTGGTTGGTCTTCTCAGAAGGCCGTTCGTGCAGTCACTGTGTGAATCACGGTGAGTAAGCCCTGTGATGTCAGCCGTGTGCCAGGGAGAGCAGAAGGCACAAGGCGTTCTTGGTCGGCCACAGCCTGAAATTAGTGAGGTGCTGTGCTGGGGAGGCCAGCTCCTATCCAGAAGATGCTAGCCTACCAGGCCAAAAAAACACACCAGGGACCCATGCAAGGCCACTTCTCAGCTTGAGAGATAAACGTCTCAATCCCCCAGGGAGAGCCTTTGAGGGTACTGTGCATAATGGACAGTGTTCTGTTTTGCTGATGAACAGATGTTAAAACTAGAGAAAGCAAAAAAAAAAAAAAAAAATGTCAGCAAAGAAAATTACCAGTGGGGAGGACGGGAAAGCCAAAAAAAAAAAAAAAAAAAAATCACAACCATATTTCATCATGAAGGTTGTTTTCCTACTCAGTAAAATTTGTTTCAAAGATGGAGGCGGGAGATAGGGATGCCAGGTGGCTCAGTGGGTTAAGGGGGCTGCCTTCCCCGCAGATCATGATCCTGGGAGTCCTGGGATCAAGCCCAGCAACGGGCTCCTTGCTCAGCGAGGAGCCTGCTTCTCCTTCTGCCTGCTGCCCCCCCTCCCCCGCTTGTGCTGTCTGACAAATAAATAAAATATTAAACAAAAAAAGAAACAAACAAAACAAAGATGAGAGCAACAGAGGACTGGTACCTAAACCATACTGTAGGGGTGGAAACAGTTTTCCCTTTTTTCCTTCTAGGTTCTCTGACTAGTCTAATCAATTAATATAAAATGGATTAACAGGTGAAAAACAAAAGTTTAATAACAGAAGACCCAGGAAAACTGAGTATCCTCCGAAAATGGCCCAAGCCATCACCTTAAATACCACCTGTGGCCATTCCAAGGGACTTCAAGGAGAAACCTAACACAAGAACCAGAAAACCAGTAAAGGGGAGGCATGCTGGCAATATTTTTGAACAATCAGGACAGGAACACACCGTATTGAGAGGATCTAATGGTCTTTCACGAGTCCGTGTGGAAATCGACAAACTTAAATGTGTACAACCGAAGCAATTACACCTTGGGAGGCGCAGTTATACCTTGGCGATCCGCTGGCAAGCACGCACACCCTTTCCCCTTTTTTTGCATATATCCCCTGTAAACCAACAAGCTTCAGAGCAGATCTTTCCAAGCGATCTGAAATACTGTCTCCCAGGCTACAGTCCTCAGCGAGATAATGAAAAAAGCATTTACTAACCTATTTCGAGGTTGGCTTTTTTTTTCCAAGCAACAATTTGGCGAACACAAAGGCATGGCGACCGAAAGAGATGCCACCTTTCCGCCTGGACTCCATGAGGAACCAGAGCCTTGGTAGCAGAACGGGCCCCTTGCGTCCAACCCGTGTCCTCGGAAGGAGGAGGGACGCCTGGGTGAGTCTTTCCCCAGATCCGGACCTCCCGGTTTGGTGGGTAGAAAGTCCAGAGGCTTCTTCACGGTTGCTTCTGGTCTTTCTCCTGCCAACTCAGGAAAGGGCCGTATCCTGGGTGTGACACAGGCTTCAGGTCTTCTCCATTGTCTCTCTTTTCGTTCGTAAGTCCGAAGAGGCGCTGCCATTCCCTAGAGCGCAGGTTACAGGTCTATCGGAGATGAATCCTCATCCCAGGAATTTAAAATCCTTTGCTATTTTGCCAATTTGAACGCTCAATGCTACAATCATATACACGAGATTCTGAATGAATCAGAAGACCAGGGACGCTAGCTCCACTCATTAGAGAGTGACAGAGGTTAACCTCACACCGTGCAGGCAGTCCCAGAGGGATTCCCATTCACAATACAAATAATTTAGTTGCTCTGCCGGGGACGCATATAAGAGTTGGCCACTCAGCTCTCCGAGCACTTTCGATTTAGCTAGGCTAAACCAAGAGAAAACCGAGACACAAAATACGATCAGTTGGCTTGGGGGGGTAACACCTGCAACAGCGAAATCCCTCTAATCAGCGCACTGGTCCACAATAAAACCCCTTAGGTAGTACGGAGCCTTCAAAACCACTAAGATGAGAGATCGGCCATCACAACTGGACAAACGGGATGGAGAACCACCTTCCAACACTCTGGTGGGATTCATGTTTAAAGCACATGGGTCATATTCTTGCAAGTTCCTAAAGAAATCAGAAAATTATACTAAGGAGGATCATAATGGCTCAGCTGACCTAAATGGGAATCCTCTGGAATCCCAACTAATTTATCTGCACACCCAACTCAAGAAAGCTGGCTTCAGAACTAAAACATCTGAGTGGGATACATATTTGAATTACTATTTAGAAGCTTCTAAAAGAAACTGACCAGATACTATCCACGCTAGAGACCAATAAGAAACTTTCTGAAATTGTGACATTAAGCTCAAAATTATCAACTCCTGAAGAACTTCCAACTGCTCCACTTCCTTCTTACCCTTCAAATGAGCTGCCAGGGAACAAGGCATTAAAATCAAAGCCTCCTTCTCCTCACCATACTAACGCAGTTATGGCTCCACAGTCAAGAGTTGGCCCAACTGTCACTGATACTCAGAGCCTGCTAGTAATTTTTTAAGGCCCTCTCCCCTAAGCTAAAATTAGAACTATGTACCCAGAGGGGAAGAACTAAACCAGATGGACAGATCAACCTAGAATGTCATTTAAGTTGCAACCCAATTCCTTGAAGGATTAAAGGCAGCTGTCCTTACCTTGCAAAGCTTAGCAAAGCTAGAAATATGGTCCCCGAAATAATTCAGAGTCTTTCGATCTGTCCTTTTTGCCAATTCCCGGACCTCCAAAAGGCTTTTTTTTTTTTTTTTTTTTTTTTTTTTAAGTAAGCTCCACAACCAGTGTAGAGCCCAACACAGGGCTTGAACGCATGACGCTGAGATCAAGAGTCACGTTTGACCAACTGAGTCACTCAGATGCCCCAATGTCAAGTCTTATAAACTCTAGGAGAACTCTTATCTAGATCATTTCCCATTTCTAAGACTGAAAAGAAAAAGAAAAGAGAAACCTTTAAAAAAAAAATATTCAGGGACGCCTGGGTGGCTCAGTTGGTTAAGCAGCTGCCTTCGGCTCAGGTCATGATCCCAGCGTCCTGGAATCGAGTCCCACATCGGGCTCCTTGCTCGGCGGGGAGCCTGCTTCTCCCTCTGCCTCTGCCTGCCATTCTGTCTGCCTGTGCTTGCTCTCTCCCCATCTCTCTCCCTGATAAATAAATAAAATCTTTAAAAAAAAAAATATTCAGGGCACCTGGGTGGCTCAGTAGTTAAGCATCTGCCTTTGGCTCATATCATGATACCAGAGTCCTTGGATCAAGCCCCTCCTTGGACTCCCTGCTCAGCAGGAAGCCTGCTTACCCCTCTCCCACTCCCAGTGCCTGGGTTCCCTCTTTCACTGTGTCTCTCTCTGTTAAATAAAATCTTTTTTTTTTTTAATAAATTAAAGGGCACCTGGGTGGCTCAGTGGGTTAATCATCTGCCTTCGGCTCAGGTCATGATCTCAGGGTCCTGAGATCGAGCTCCACATCGGGCTCTCTGCTCAGCAAGGAGCCTGCTTCCCCCTCTCTCTCTCTGCCTGCCTCTCTGCCTACTTGTGATATGTCAGATGAATAAATAAAATATTTTTTTAAAAATTAAAAATTAAAAGTTAAAAAAAATACAAATGGCTCTAGAAACACTTGTCTGAAACCTAGCCCACAGCTTCCATAAGGTTACTTGTCAAGGATAAATACAAATCTTAAGTGTCCTCTCCACAAATGTTAACAGAAAAAAACCTTTGGCCATCTGAGCAGGTGACCTTAATTTATTCCATCTGCCAGAAAACCAGTCTGGGGCCAATCGTTCTTTTGTAAACCAGCAAGTTCTGCGTTATCATACCCACCTCGTGGCTGAAATTCTTAAAACAATGATTATAAGGTTTTTGTTTGTGTCTGTATGTATTGTAGATATGTGGCATTTTCTACCTCCAAGTGGTATCACCAAAATTAATTTGTAAAAGGGCTCTATTTGATTGGCTTAAAGAAAATTAAGTCCTTATATAAATTAAATTCTCAGAAATAGAACTAACCCAAAAAAGTTTCAAGTCCACATGATCTGGAAAAATATTTAATATTAAAGGCAGTTTAAGTTTGTTGGTCTAATTAAAATTGGCATGTCTTTGGGAGTTATCAATATTGAACACAATACAAATAATCAACTTTTTAGTCTAACTCAATTTGTTAAATTCGTGTTGTATCTGTTGTAGTTTGTCAGCAAAATGACCACAAATGATGGTTGACTTTGTTTCATGAAGTTTTCATGGGTAATTGTTCAAAGCAAATAGGTTAAATAAGATAAAAATTTGTAGGTAAACTTAAATAGCTTCTAAAATCTTTGGGAACCTAAAATTTCTAACTTTTGCTAAGTTAAATGATATAGTGGATTGAATTCGTTGGGTATCTAAGTCTTTCACAAATAAAATTCTGAAACATTGCTTACTAAACACAGGTTTATCTACTTTTGCCTTATTACAGAGAAAATAAAGATAAATTTGGGTCTGTTGGTAAACATGTTTTATGCTTTACTGAAAGATTGTACCTACCATTGGCAAAACACATGTTTTGAGAAATTATGAGATGTATTCATAAGTTTGCCAATCTAGAGAATTCTAATGTAACAGATGGTTCACAATTGCTTACTACTTAGCTTTCTCTAGAAAGTGAGGTTTCTAAGCATTAAGAATTCTAATAAGTGCAATTAAAACCACTGTAAATAATAAAGGAAACAACTCTGTATGCAAGGAAAGTAAGACGTGGGTTTTGTGTAAGAAAGGTATGGGGAATAGGAGTACATTTTTTGTGGAGGAAAAAGCAAGTGCTTTTGTCCTAAAATGAGACTGGTTTTTTGGAGAAGGAAAACTTAGGACAAAGTCTAAATAAAAAAAGAAATTTGTATGAGGCTTATGCAAAAGGAATCTTTGGAAAAGAATTTTATGTGTGGTTGAGACTAAGATCAGAATGAATGAGTTTTAATATCTAAAGTACACTGGTACAGGATTGGAATTTGGTTTTTCTGTTAAAAATACCAAAAATTTCTTAGATTATTGGTCTACTCTTTTAATTCCAGTATAGTTAATATATAGTGTTATATTACTCTCAGGTATACAATATAGTGATTCAACAGTTCCATATATTACCCAGCACTCATCAAGAGAAGGGCATACTGTTGGTCTGTTCTTAGTAGAAAATTGTAAACAAGGTTTTTATCTTTCATGTAATCTGCCTAGAAAAACAAGTTTCTATGTTTAGTCTTTACGAAGTCCTTGCTTACTTAGGAAAACTGAATCTTCTCAATATTAAAAGAACTAAGATTTGCTAACAGCTATGTAAACTTCTGTACTTGCCTTTAGAATTTCTTATTGTCTGTTGCGTTGGTTAAATAGATAATTAAGTATTGGGTTTTGTAATGATCTGGATCCCATTTAAGCCTATGCTTCAAAACCTTCTGATATTTTTAACAAACCTCCCTAAATTCAGATTCTAAAAGAAGACTTTTTTGAGTAATCAGGCTTATTTGGTATGTTAAATTACATGGGAAGCATTCTCAGATAAATGATGATAAACCTTCCTACGTCCTATTACATGGGCTTGTGCTATACCTGTTCCAGAAATCATATAAAATTCCTAAAGTTTTGATATGTCCTTGTATAATGTCATCACCTCTAATTCTATTATCGAAGTGTTGCTTGCCACAGGATATAACCAAATTTCCTTGTCAACTGTATTATAATGAACTCTCATCAGCTCTTTAACCATGGCCATTTTTTAGTCTTTTATTTACTTATTATCTATCTATCTATCAGAGAGAGCACAAGCAGGGGGACCAGGTTCCCTGCTGAGCAAGGAGCCGGATGCAGGACCTGATCCCAGGACTCTGGGATCATGACCTGAGCCAAAGGCAGACGCTTTACCGACTGAGCCACTCAGGTGCCCCCATTTTTTAGTCTCCACATTACAGTTATTGTTTTACTCTGCTGCTTTTACAATATGCTTCAGATTCAAAAAGATTCATGGAAAGGACTTTTGACAGATACAGTTTTCTGATACCCTTACAATCATAAAACAAAACCGAGTAAGAATTTCTGGAGTTAATGGAAAAACTGCATCCAATGGAACAAGAATTAGTAACATGGGACTGAAAAGAATTGAGGAAACATTGCTGGTTCTCTAACATTTGCTCTTCCAGATTTAAGGAAACAATTATCTTTTTCTCCCTACCTGATCCCTCTAGACTTCAGAAACACTCGAGTGTTACTTTCATGGCAATTATAGTTCTTTGCATAAGTTTATAATAATCTGTTCTCCTTGTAACAGGATACCACTGGAAACACTGGTTATACTACCAGGGCTTTGACTGGAATGCCGTACGCGGGAAAGGCTTATAGAGACTCAAATACAACCAGACAGCTTTAAGGAACTCAAGGATAGCTTCATGGCAGACGCAGGCGCCCTGCAAAGCATATTTTTAAAAGAACTTTTATGGTCAACCACTATTCTTGCTGCACTTATGTAAAATAATCAGACCAAGTTGTTGAAATTAGACTTATTTCATAAACAAATTAGTTTTGATTTGGTTACCTTTGGTGGAAATGAGGGTGATTTTAGAGAGAAAATTTATGTTTCAGGAACACACCTCTGTGAATGTTAGACTCTAGTTCTGATTATGTTTGACTGTTGTTTGCCCACAAAACTGAGCTGGGACTGAAATTCTTTGGATTTCCTCAAATATCTAGCTATGACTCTACAAACTAAGGATTCCAATTTTCTCTCATTGTTTTGACTTGGAATCGTTGAGAAAGAAACTGCCTTTTTTTTTTTTCCTTTTTTTTTTTTCTGAAGCCCAGTGAACTGAAGCTAGACAACTTCAGGTCAACTTAGAGAAACTGCCACAGTGGCCCATGTGGACACAATGTTCATGTTCATGCCTGCTGCTGTCGGGGCCGCTCAGGAAGATCACCAGAGACTTTCACACTGCAGAGCAGGAAAACCTGTGAGATTGCCACGGTCTGCCCTCATTCCCCCTGAAGATGCTTCGAGCCTGGTCTAGCAATCTTCTCACGAGCAGCACTCAGGACTCAGACACTGGGTTTCAAATTTGCTCCAATCATTAACCTGTATTTTTCTTTTCTTCCCATAAGAAATGCTTATTAATTCCCTGAACTTTGAGAGCCCACCTGCAAGACCAACTAACCTATTCTCAAGACTAAGCCCAGGGGCGCCTGGGTGGCTCAGTGGGTTAAAGCCTCTGCCTTCGGCTCAGGTCATGATCCCAGGGTCCTGAGATGGAGCCTCGCATCGGGCCCAGCCAGCTTCACCTTCTCTCTCTTTGTCTGCCTCTCTGCCTACTTGTGATCTCATTCTGTCAAGTAAATAAATAAACTCTTAAAAAAAAAAAAAAAAGACTAAGCCTGGTTCATGAGGTATGGAACAGACTTCTTCCCTAAGGTCTAGAACAGAACAGTTAAACTACAGCTACTGGGGAACAACGTTGATCTGTGATATTTTACTAAAAAAAAAAAAAAAAAAAAAATTGTCGAAAGGGTGGAGCGTTCATTTGTAACCATACCACATGGACTATTCCATGAAAAGTTATTCCAGATATGGGACAGATTCATGTGGATGACTCCCAGTTCAAGCAGAGTAAGTCATGGGGCTCCATTATGCTGGAAACAAGCTAATTACAGCACATATCAGCCTTAAGTGACCCAAAACACAGTCTTGAGGAAATGTTAGCTAAATGTTTGGTTCCGAAATTCTTGACTTAGATCATTCTTGTGTTTCTAGCTCCAATATTACCCTTCTTACCATTAACATGTTCCCTATACAAATTGTTAGCCTCTTGTATGCAGTGATCTAGTCGGACTCACACAAAGCTAATGACGGCAAAACGTCTCGAGACTATAAATAACGTGTACAGTTCTATATAAAGGTTGATGATTTCACTTAGACATGAGGAGATACTTCAAGCTATAAAAATCCTAAACTTCATCAAACTGAAAAGTTTCGAGAGGGTTCTCCTTTTGAGGACATGCTTGTCTCATCTATACCAGCACAACTTGGAATGAGCCTTCCTGTTACCGTGGAACAAAGTCTTTCTTGTTCACCGCTGTTGCCTATAGTTCACAATTTGCCCCAGAGTGGGGACTGTTCACTAAAACTACAGGAGGTGACCGATGTCAGCCTCTTGTGACTGTCCCAGGTGACCTCAAGGAGAAACCAAAAACATGGAGGCATGTAGTCGATATTTTTGAACAATCAGATGTAATAATAGAAACATCATGGGGGTGCCTGGCTGGCACACAACTCTTGATCTCAGGGTTATAAGTTTGAACCCCATGTCAGGTGTAGAGATTACTTAAAAATAAAATCTTTAAAAGAAAGAGAGAGAAACATAATGTATTAAGATGACCTAAGGGTTTTTCACGTGTCTATGTGGAAATCAAAAAACCTTAATTTTTACAACCACCTTATACCTGTAAGGCAAAAATATACCTTGGAGAACCACTTGGAAGCACACATACCCCTTCCCCTGGTTGCATATAATCCCTGGAAACGAACAAGCTTCACAGCAGATCTTTTGGGACAATCTAAAATACTGTCGCCCAGGCTATAGTCCTCAATAAGACAATGATTTAAGCATTTACTAAACTATGCTGAGGTTGGCTTTCTTTTTTTTTTTTTTTTTCAGTTGACAAGTGAAAGACAAATGAACATGTTGGGGAGTGGGGAGCCGGTTAAGGGAGGTTACCAGGAAAAGCACGGAAAACAAGGGTAAGGTTATTATGCAGATGTAAGCCTTCGCCTCCTCCATTGGTAAGAGTTCCTAGAGCCTGAGTCATCCCGTTCCTGGTACAGCAAGGGAGACACCCTGACAAATGGAAGATTTCTATTATACACCTAAATGTGTCTTACAAACGGGTAATTTATACTTAGTTTTCAGAGCTTCTCCTGTGTTTGCAGTTTCTTGAAAATAATCTTATACCAAGGACACATATCTTGGGGTCGCAAATTCTGCTCCCCATGCCAGAAATGCAAAGAGGTCTTGAAACACCCTTTGCCTTAAAAATCAAGGATCCAAATTCTGGCATCTCCCTTTTTATTTTTTTAAAGATCTTATTTATTTATTTCACAGAGAGAACACAAGTAGGCAGAGAGGCAGGCAGAGGGAGAGGGAGAAACAGGCTCTCCTCTGAGCCGAGTGCCCGATGTGGGGCTCGATCCCAGGACCTTGGGATCGTGACCTGAGCTGAAGGCAGCCACTTAACCGACTGAACCACCCAGGTGCCCCAGCATTTTTTTTTAAAGATTTTATTTGTTTATTTCAGAGAAAGAGAGAGCACAAGTGTGGGGAGAGGCAAAGGGACAATCAGAGATCCCGCGCAGCTGGGACCGCAACATGGAACTCCATCCCAAGGACCTAAGATCACAATCTGAGCCAAAAGCAGACCCTCAACCAACTGAGGCACGCAGATGTCCCAGCATCTTTTTGGTTTTTTGGTTTTTTGTTTTTTGCTTTTTGTTTTTTTTACAGTAACAATGCAGTGATTATTCATCATTCGGTATTTCCTAAAGACTGTGAGATATCCAGAAGTCATTCCAACACAGAACCCATGAAAGAATCCAACCCATTAAGTGTTGCTTGTTATTTCAAGCCAGTGCATCTCAGGAGACCATGTAGCTTCAAGGTCTTCACAACAATGTATCCCAGACACTCAAATACCAAGTCTACTCAAATAAGCTTCCCAAGCAGCTTTTCGGTACAACTCATTTGCTTCCAGACGATTGGATGCTGATGTTATGCCCCGGCCTACAATGATGATATCAGAACCTCGTTTGCCAATAACTTCTTGTGGACTGTTGTACTGTTGGCCAAGATTATCCGCCCCTGCTTCTAACTGAACTCCTGGAGTCAAGTGAAGAAATTCTGGTTCCGTGCTTACTCGGGAGCCAGAAATAAAACCAAGCACAAATTCAGGATTCTCCTCTGCCATTCTAACCGCGGCTTTTGTGTAGCTGCCTGTAGCCAAGGAGCCAGCAGAGCTCATCTCCGCAATGAGCAGGCATCCCCACTGCAAAGGCAGGCCGCACAACCCCCGAGCCTGGCACCACGTGAGCATTGACCAGATCTGCCCAAGAAGCTATTTTAAAGACACCACCTTCATACTGTTTTTTTACTGTGTTTCCTATATCTGCAAATTTCCGGTCTTCAAATATTAAGAACTTATGGCGTTTTGCCAGAGCCGTTAACTCCTTCATCACATCTAGAGTAAAATCATTCAGAATATCCACATGAGTCTTGAGTATGCAGATGCGGGGTCCTAAAGCATCTGCTAGCTGCAACAGCTCTCTGGACTCGGAAATATCAGCAGACAGACAGAGATTGGTCTCTTTCTTCTGCATAAGCCGGAGAAGCTTCGCCGCAACTGGGTGAATCCTAGGCAGCTCTGCACGTGCACCAAAGCTGAGTTCTCCAGGAGCTTTGTTTATAGGAAGGAGTGAATCATTGTGATTAGCTGCCACAAAAACCTTCTCCTGAATAAATCTCTTCACTCTCTCAACCATCTCTGCATCAATTTTTTTCTGTTGCTCAAGAATCTCCAGCATTTTGGACAATGTACACACTGAGTGGAGATGGATCCCATGCGCCTGCAACTTGTCTCTGCCTCCTTGCTCTCTGTCCAGCAGCACTATGGCATCAGTGACCTTTAAGCCCTCCTTCTGAAGAACCTCAACAGTTTCCAAAACACTAGATCCACTGGTAATGACATCTTCAATGATCAAACAGGTTTCTCCTGGATTAACAGCTCCTTCTACAAGACATTTAGTACCATAATCCTTTGTTTCTTTCCTTCTAATAAGCATTGGAATTTGGTTGGTTGAACAGATAACTGTAGCCAATGGTAAAGCTGTATAAGGTACTCCACACACGGTGTCAAAATTGATTCCTGCATTTTGGGCAGTTTGAAATAAAATATCAGCAACCTGACTCAGAAGACGCGGTCGAGACACGATGCCACGCAGATCTATGTACACAGGGGAAGAGAGCCTGCTCTTCAGTACGAAGTTCCCAAACTTGAAAGCCTGCACGTCGTACAGACCCGTGATCAACGACCCCAAAGCTGCTTCCGCGGCTGCCATCTCCACGCGCTCCCGGGCCTGTTCTCCATCTTTTTGTTTTTAATGGAAGTCTTTTACTGAGATCATTATAGATTCGAATGTAGTTGTAAGAAATAATACAGAGAAATCCCAGAGTGCTTTTCCTAATTACCCCAAGGGGTAACATTTTACAAAAGTACAGTGCAATATCACAGCTAGGATACTGACCTTGATATAGTCAACCCCACCAATCTTATTCAGATTTCCACACTTTTATTTTTATATTCCTTTGTGTGTAGTGTGTTTAGTTCTACACAATTTTATCACCTGTGTAAGCTCACGTACACATTACCAGAGAAGATAGTGAACAATTCTATCACCAGGATCCCTATGTACCCACACCCACATCTCCCCCAATCCAGTCCCCAACCCCATGTAACCAGTGATCTGTTCTCCACTTCTCTTTTGGAGGATGGGGGTGGGGGGCGAGTAGAGAGAGGATCTTAAAGCAGACTCCACGGTGAGGGCCGAGCCCAATGTGGAGCTCAGTCTCACAACCCCAAGATCATGACCTGAGCTGAAATCAAGAGTCAGATGCTTAACCAATTGAGCCCCACAGGTTCCCCATTTTCTCTACTTCTAAAATGTTGTCACTTCAAATATCTTATATAAACGGACTCTAACAGTATGTAAGCTTTTGAGATTGGCTTTTTTCACTAAGCATAACTCTCTGGAGCCACATCCAAGTTGTTTTGTGTATCAGTAGTTCATTCCTTTTCCCTGCTGAGTAGGATTCCTTGCTATGGATATACCACAATTTGTTTAACCACTCAACCACTGAAGGACATCTGAGCCACTTCCAGTTTTTAGCTATTATGAATAAAACTACTATGAACATTCTTCTACAAGGTTTTTTAGTTTTTGTTTTTGTTTTTTGGTAAACATGATTTTCATTTACTGTGGTGAATAACCAGGAGTACAACTGCTGAGTTGTTTGGTAGCAGAATGTTAATTTTGGAAGAAATTGTCTAACTCTTTCCACAATGCCTACACCCTTTTACCTTCCTACCAGCTACACAGGCGTGACCCAATTTCTCCCCAACCTTGCCAGCAATTGGTGTTGTCACTATTTTTTATTTTAGTCATTCTCATAGGTGTATGGTGTTATCTCACTATGGTTTTAATTTGTATATTTCTGATGGCTATTGATGTTAAACATTTTTTCATGTGCTTATTTGCCATCTGTATATCCTCTTCAGCAAAAATGTCTGTTCATGCCTTTTGTCCTCTTTTTTTTTTTTGCTTTTTTTTTTAAAAGATTTTTATTTATTTATTTGATAGACAGAGAGAGATCACAAGTAGGCAGAGAGGCAGGCAGAGAGAGAGGGGAAAGCAGGCTCCCCGCTGAGCAGAGAGCCCGATGTGGGGCTCGATCCCAGGACCCTGAGATCATGACCTGAGCTGAAGGCAGAGGCTTAAACCCCTGAGCCACCCAGGCGCCCCCTTTTTTTTTTTTTGCTTTTTAAAAAAAAAAATCTCTAGGCCCAGCTTGGGGTTCAAATTCACAACACTGAGATCAAGCATCGTATGTTGTACTGACTGAGCCAGCCAGGACACCCCTGTCTTTTTTTTTTTTTTAAAGATTTTATTTATTTAGGGACGCCAGATTTATTTATTTATTTATTTTTATTTAAAAAAAAAAAGATTTTATTTATTTATTTGACAAAGAGAGAGAGAGCACAAGCAAGGGGAGCAGCAGAGGGAGAAGGAGAAGCAGTCCCCCCCAACTTAGCAGGGAGCCCGATGCAGGACTCGATCCCAGGACACCTGGAATCACGACCTGAGCTGAAGGTAGACACTTAACCAAGTACTCCCTTGCCTTTTTTTTTTTAATTGAGGAATAATTGTAATACATTAGTTTCAGGTGTACAACATAATTTGATATATTGCGAAATGATAACCAAGACATCGATCACCATTATACAGAATTTTTTTCTTGTGATGAGAACTTTTAAGATTTACTCTCTTAGCAATTTCCAAATGTGCAATACCGTATTAATTATAGTCATCATGTTGTACATTACCTCCCCAGGACTTATTTATTTATTTATTTATTTATTTTTAAAAGATTTTACTTATTTATTTGACAGACAGAGATCACAAGTAGGCAGAGAAGCAGGCAGAGAGAGAGGAGGAAGCAGGCTCTCTGCTGAGCAGAGAGTCCGATGCGGGACTCCATCCCAGCACTCTGGGATCATGACCTGAGCCGAAGGCAGAGGCTTTAACCCACTGAGCCACCCAGGTGCCCCCCCCAGGACTTATTTATAATTGGAAATTTGTACCTTTTGATTCTCTTTACCCCTTTCATCCACCCTCCCCGCAACCCCAAGCCTCTGGCAACTACCAGTCTGTTCTCTGTATTTATGTGCCTATTTTTTGTTATTAGAATCCACATAAGTGAGGTCACATGGTATTTGTCTTTATTTTACTTAGCATCATGACTTCAAGGTCCATCCATATTGCCATGAATGGCACAATTTCATCTTTTTTTCAAATATTTTATTTATTTATTTGACAGAGAGAGAGAGAGAACAAGTAGGCAGAGATCACAGAGGCAGGCAGAGAGAGAGAGGGAAGCAGGCTCCCTACTGAGCAGAGAGCCCGATCTGGGGCTCCATCCCAAGAACCCCAGATCATGACCTGAGCAGAAGGCAGAGGCTTAACCCATTGAGCCACCCAGGTGCCCCATGATTTCATCTTTTTATGGCTGTATAACAACTCTTTTTGCGTGTGTATGTATATACATACATATATGCATTTCTTTAATTCACCCATCAATGAACATTTGGGTTGTTTCCATGTCTTGACTATTGTAAATAATGCTGCAGTGAACATGGAGGTGCAGAGATCTTTTCAAGTTGGTGTTTTTGTTTTCTTCAGATAAATACCTAGAAGTGGACTTGCTGGATCATATGATGGCTCTACCTTTAATTTCTTGAGAAACCTCCATACTGTTTTCCATAGTGGCTGCATCAATTTATATTCCCAATAGTGCCCAAGGGTTCGTTTTTCTCCACATCCTCACCAACACTGTTATTTATCTTTTTTATTTCGGCCATCACGACAGGTGTGAGGGCGTTGTGGTTTTGATTTGCATTTCCTTGATGATTAGTAACATTGAGCATGTTTTCTTTTAAGATTTTATTTATTTATTTCACAGACAGAGATCACAAGTAGGCAGAGAGGCAGGCAGAGAGAGAGGAAGGGAAGCATCCTCGATCCCAGGACCCTGAGATCATGACCTGAGCCGAAGGCAGAGGCTTTAACCCACTGAGCCACCCAGATGCCCCGACGTTAGGCATCTTTTCACGTGTTTGTTGGCCATCTATATGCCTTCTTTGGAAAAATATCTATTCAGATACTGTTAGCCTATTTTTTTTAATCAAATTGGGGTTTTTGTTTTGTTTTGCTGAGTTGTATTACAAGCTCTTTGTATATTTTGGATACTGGCCCCTTATAAGATTATTTACAAATATTTTCTCCCATTTAATAGGTTTCCTTTACATTTCATTGATGATTTCCTTTGCTGTGCAGAGCTTTTCAATTTGATGTAGCCCTACTTGTTTATTTTTGCTTTTGTTGCCTTTGTTTTGGTGTCAAATTCAAAAACTCATTACCAGGACTAATGTCAACGAGCTTACTACCTTCTTTCTTCCAGTTTTATGGTTTCAGGTCTTATGTTCAAGTCTTGAATCCATTTTGAGTTGATTTTAGTGTGTGGTATAAGACAGTGGAAGATGGGGATCCAGTCTCATTCTTTTGCATGTGGCTGTGCAGCTTTCCCAGCACCACTTAGTAAAGAAACTGTCCTTTCCTCGTTGTATATTCTTGCCTCCTTTGTCCTAAATTAATGGACCATATACGTGTGGATTTATTTCTGGGATCTCTATTCTATTTTGCCATTTTCTAATTACACTGTTTCTATTTTTACCATTGAAATGTGAGATTCCTTAACAGGATATGTGGTCTGCAAAGATTATTTCCCAGGCTATAGGTTGTCTTTTTATCCTCTTCATATAGGCTTTTGCAGAACAAGACTTTTTAATTCTAATGAGATAGAATTTGTCCATTTTTCCTTCTATGGATTATCCTTTGGTGTCAATACTAAGAACTCTCTGCCTAGTCCTAGATTCCAAAGATTTTCTATTTTTTCTATTTTTCTCTCAAATTTTTATAATTTTATATTTTACATATAATTCCAATATTCATTTTGAGTTAACTTTTTTAATAAAGTGTGAGGTTTAGGTCAAAGCTCATTTTTTTTTTTTTTTGCCTGTGGTTGTCCAATCACTCCAGAACCACATGCTGAAAAGGTTACCCTTCCTCCATTGAAATACTTTTGCACTTTTATTAAATATCAGCTGAACTAATTTGTGTGGGTTGATTTCCGGGTTCCCTATCTGTTCATTGGTCTATGTTTTGATGTTCCTATCTCTGACATTATCACACTGTCTTGATTACTGTAGTTATATAGAAGACTTATTATCACATGGATTCTTCCCACTTTATTCCTCTTTGTCAAGATGGGTTTGGCTATCCTATGGTCTCTTTCTCTCTGTGTAAGTTCAAGAATATGCCAGTCTATATCTACAAATAACTGCTGAAATTGTAATAGAAATTACGTAACTGACATCTTTACTACATTGAGTCTTCCCATCCATAAACACAATATGTCTCTCCAATTTATTTAAATAGTCTTTCTTTCATCAGCATTTCATAGAGACTCTATACATATTTTGTTTTGTTTTGTTTTTGTCTATGCTCAGTGTGGAGCTCAATGCAGGGCTGAACCCATGAGATCAAGACCTGAGCTGAGATCAAGAATTGGGTGTTTACTATGGAAAGAACCTAGATGTCCATCAACAGATGAATAGATGAAGAAGATGTGGTATATACATACAATGGAATACTATGCAGCCATCAAAAGAAATGAAACCTTGCCATTTGCAGTGATGCAGATGGAACTAGAGGATATTACGTTGAGCGAAATAAGTCAATAGGAGAAAGACAATTACCATATGATCTCTCTGATATGAGGAATTTGAGAGGCAGGGTGGGGGATTGTGGGGGAAAGGGAAGTAAAAAATGAAACAAGCTGGGGTCAGGAAGGAGACAAACCATAAGAGACTCTTAATCTCACAAAACAAACTAAGGGTTGCTGGGAGGTGAGGGGGTAGGTAGAGGGTGGTTGGGTTATGGACACTGGGGAGGGTATGTGCTATGGGGAGTGCTGTGAATTGTGTAAGACTGATGAATCACAGACCTGTACCCCTGGGGCAAATAATACATTATATGTTAATAAAAATAATTTTTAAATAATAATTAAAATAAAATAAAATAAAATGGAAGATCGGGGAGGACATAAATAAATAAATTGGGTGCTTAACCGACTCAGCCCCCCAGATGGCCCCATATTTTGTTAAATGTACATGTAAGCATTTCATTTTCTTTGGAGTGATTGTAAATGGTATTGTGTTTTTAATTTTGGTCTCCATGTGTTCATTGTTAGTATATAGAAATTTAACTGATCTTTTTTAAAGATTTATTTCTTTATCTGATGGGGTTGGGGGGAGAGGCAAAGAGAGGGATAGAGAGAATCTCAAGTAGACTCCCTGCTGAGGGCAGAGCCCAACACAGGGCTCAATCTTACAACCTTGAGATCATGACCTGACCTGAAGTCAAGAGTCAGACACGTAACCAACTGAGCCACTCAGGTGCCCCAAAATATAATTGATTTTGTGTATTGATCCTGGATCCTGTGATCTTGCTGAATATTCTTAGTTCTAAGAATTTTTTATATATTATTTGGAATTTCCTATATAGAAAATTATGTCATTTGCAAATAAGGACAATTTTATTTCTTCCTTTCAAATATGTATGTCTTCTTGACTTACTGCCCCTAGCTAGAACTTCCAGTACTATCCTGAATAAAGTGGCAAGAGTCGACATTCTCACCTCATTCCTGATTTTAGGGGAAAGCATTTAGTTCTTTACCACGAAGTCTGATATTGCTAGCAGATTTCATATAAATGCTTCTTTATCAAGTTCAGGCCATTGCCCCCTGTTTCTAACTTGCTGAGCATTTTTAATTATGAATAGGTATTCTATTTTGCCAAATGTTTTTTCTGAACTAATTGGCATGATTTTTTTCTTTAGTTTATTGATACAGTAAATTACATTGATTTTCAAATGTTCAAGCAGACTTGCATACCTGGAATAAATCCTACTTGATGGTGGTGATGGTATATAGTTCTTCTGGAATCTTCTTGTACTCATTTCTTCTGAACTTCAACTAATAGCTTCAGAAGAGAAAATTTCCCAGAGATGAAAAGTATCAATCACTATCTAAAAACAGGGAGGTTTCCTCTGGGTCTAGAGCTTTGAAACCAGGATTCAAATCCCAGTTTTGGCATTTACTAGTCCCAGACCTTTGGCAAGTCACTTGATTCTCAAAACCTCAGTTTCCACATCTGTAAAATGGGGATAACAATGCCCAAGTGAGAGAATTAGGTAATGAGGCACTATCTGGCACCTAACAGGTAGTTAATAATGGTACCATTTGAATTCCCTGGCAACAAGCATTTTAAGAAGAATTAGAAACATTTCTGAAGGGCAGTTATATTTAGTGTCATAGGGCACAGAGGTCACATAGCAAAGTTCATGCAAAATGATCATGTCTACAATCATTTACCCTTGGGTTTTCTTTTTTCATGTTATTAGATGTTTTAGTAATAGATATCACCATGAGACACCAAGAGAATCATTCAAAGATATCCTCATTATTAGTTATTAACTTATTAAATGTAACAGCCATTACTGCTCTGCAGGCCTCTACAGAACCTCGCTGCGAGGGCCCCACAGGCATTAGCTGCCTGGTCTGCACACAACACTTCCCCCTGGCTCTTCAGGTGATCAAAGAGCACCTTGATTCTAATTGCTCAGGTGCTCCCCAAAACCCCCAATCTTACTTCTTTTGATCTAACGAGGTTTTTAAATAGGGTATAAAAAAGGCAAGCCTACTTTTGGGGGGATGATGCAAGAAAAGAAATTGGCTGGGAGAAGAATAATCAACAAATGAAATGGAGTGCTGCACTTTTCTTCCAACCCCACGCTCTTTGAAAACAAGTAAGGAGTCAAAGTGGCCTATGACACTGGCTTACAGATATTCATGATTGTGATCTGCAGTGACAGGTACATTTTTTTTGTGTGTGTTTATGTGTATTTTATTGTGTTCTGGTGCACGCCTGCACAAACGTGCATAACTCAAGTCAAAGTTTAACGAAATAACACTTCTGTTACCATCAGTGATCCATGCGGAAGTTTCCCCATCTATATTGTCACTATTATTTAATGCTGCTTGCTACTACCAATCCCATGACCTGCTGCATGGATCCTGAGTTAGCCACGAGTGGGCCTCAGCGAGGAGGTCATATATGCTCAAAAAGAACTCCTGCTGGGCTGCTGGGAACCAGAGAGATAAGCCCTACATAGGTCTCCCAGCAGGTTGGTATCCCAGTCTGGCTGAACAAAAACTCTCCTTTTCTCTTGTCAGGATCACAGATGTAACAGTCAGCAACATGTCAAGGGAACTCTCTTGGAAATGGCAAATGTTTGTCTAAGTGCTCCTAAATTTTCTGTGCCTGGGACACGAATAGAAGGAATGTTAAGAAATGTTCACACAGCAGCTGAAGTTGGCCGGGCACGCGCTTGGAGGGGTCCATGTTTCACTGCAACTTTGCACCTCAGGCCACAGGGAGACAGATGCCAAAGTGTTCTTTGAGGCCAGAGGCTGCTCATGACTCCTCCTCTGATCAGCCCAGGCCCCTTCAGGTGGGGGGGGGGGGGCAGGGAGCGGGAGGAGAAAGAGATCCCAGTTATAACTGCTGCCTAAACCATAAAAATACCACCAAACCCCTCGTATACTCCTACCCCCCTCAGCCTTTCCTGACCACACTGGCAGAGATGGAGCTTTCAGACTTCTGCGACCCAGAAAAATTTCATGTCATAAGCAGTTTCTGACTGCTGGAATGGAGGCTTGGGCGGGCCTCTGGGACAGACTGCCCTCTGCTCTGGGAAGTCATCAGGCCCAGTGCAAACAGAAAGGCAGGGCCCACCCCCTCACTCTTGGGGGCCAAACCTGAACAGAATCTCAGAGGGTGAGGTGAAGAGTCCTATCCCAGACCAGAAAAAGAGACTATCTTTCAGGATAAATAAAAAACAAAACACTGGTGTGTGTATATATGTAGATGTATATGTATATGTATATGTATATGTATATGTGTGTGTGTGTGTGTGTATAACACTTAAAAAGGAGGGGACTTTTGTATCTTTTATCAGAGCTGTGTCTCCCAGTCTCCCAGATGTGGGGACTTTTTGGAGAGAAATGTTACTTTGCTCTGTGCAACTTTAGGTTAATGGCGTCCCCAGAACTGTTGTTTGTTCCTTTGGAGCTCTGAGCCACAGTTTCAAGCCACATGGCACTAGGGTGAAGAAAAAGGACTGGTGGCAGGTGGGGGGGGGGGTTTGGGCTGAAGATCTGAACTTGACTAGTCCCTTCAGCTCTGTTGGACCCCACTTGCGGAACTGTGTGTGGCATCTTATGGCGAATGCTGCAGAGGGCAAGGCTGGCTACTTACTACCTGTAGAGTGGGGAGGTGGGCCTTACACTGAGGGACAAGGGTAAAAAGCCTCCTCCCTGGGGGCTGGGGGTGGGAAGGAATTAAGCCAGCCCAGTCACATGGGCCCCTGAGGGGTTTGATGTCTGCGGATTCCACCACATCCAAGACTGGTCAGAGGGGCTACTTACTTCCATTACATCCAGCCCTCTGGAAAAACCTCCTTCACTTTTGTGCTGTGAGAGATTTGGGGGAGAACCTAAGCTGTCCTTTGGCCACAGTGCTGAAGGGGAGAAGAGGGTCCCCTTCCTCCAGGTCAGAGTGAAGCTGGCAGAGGAAGCCAATGGCCAAGGACAGCTGTGCCCAGCAGACAAGTGTCCTCTAGAGGGCAGCATTTGGGTGGCCTGACAGGTGGGTAGATGGGGGCTTTGATCATCCTGAAACCTCGACAGGAAGACCACTTAGAAATAGCCAGGGAGCTTGGTGAGAGGGAATTTTCCAAAGATCAAGCTTCCAAAGATTTGAATACTGTAAGTTGAGTGTTTGTGTGGAAAACATTATTTAAAGGGGAAAGTATGAATCTTTTGTCTACATTTTCTCTCCCCGTTCTTCAAAGAACCAATGAGGCCACAGGCTTCCTACTGGCTAGAGCAAATATCTTATTCAAAGCCTAGCTGGTGTGCCTGGAGGAGAGAGAGGCGGAGGCTACTGGCTTGCCTGCCAGATCTCTCCCTCGAGTCTCTATTTCTTCTGACAGTTCAGAGAAGTCCAGGCTTGACTGTGTATCAGGTGAACCGCCTGGAGCAGCTCTGAAGCGTTGCTCGTGTTCCTCCACATTCCCAGTCCTGGTCTCTTCCTGGGCACAGAGGAGGACCACACTTCCCGGCTGTGGGGAACTTAAGGTGGATCGTTTGTTACCACAGCATAAAATGGCCCACCCAGACAGGTTCACGTTGTTTTCCTGAGCAGAATCCATAGCACCTTAGGATTTCTCAAGGTATGATTAGCCAATGAAGGGGTGGGAAACTTAATGAACTCAGAACTGGGAACTCCACTCCCTGTTCTCTCATGAAAGCTCATAATGGCCACAATTCACTGGGAACCTGTTCCAGGCGACTCTGGATCTGTTTGGCAGTAAGTAACTCCCACGTTCCCAGAATTCTACTGGGCTGGGTAGTTCTATAAAAATCTGTCTCCCCGGAGGCTATTTCAGTGTTGATACTTGTTCAAAAACATTCAATCAAACAAACGTTCATTAAAAAGCTGGCCATCTAACCACCAGGCAGAATTGGAGCAGCAGAATTGAGGCTGACTCTCGGGAACTGGCTCCAAATGAAAGGCAGGACATTCCTCCTGAGGCAGCATCTCGTTCCTCAGTAACGCGGGCTACATGTCTGCCGTGGGCTTCCATGGCTACCCAAATGCACAGATCTGGTCTCCAGAATTCTCGTGATCCTTACCCAGTTACCATGGACACAACACACAGTTTGAACAAACAACATTTCTGACCTCATCTGGTTCTCACATTTTAAAAGACATTTGGAGAACGAATTCATTTTAAAATATTAAAGTCAATTGGTGGATTTGGAATTTTGAGTATTGTGATTAAACGAACACAGGAACCTTTTTTTCCACTCAGAGGCAAAAGAATGACTGCTTCAAAAATCATTTTGACAACCGCTGAAATTTCAAGACAGTATATTTTAAGTAATAGTATTCTATCAATGATAACATTCCTAATAGGAAGTACATGCTGTGGTTTTTTTAGGGGTGAAGGGCTGTGATGTTTACAACTAACTCAGACTATACACGGCAAATACAGTAAAATGTGAACAATCTGGAAACCGAGGTGAATGGCCAAAGTGTTCACTCTACTATCCTTGAAACTTTCCTGTAGGTTTGACACATTTCAAAATAAAGAGTTTGAAAAAATCATGTAGCCTCCAGATTAGTGACTTTCAAACTTTCTCAACAATAGCCCACAATAAAATATAAAGTGTATGCAGTGATCCAGACACAACATACACATATCATCTGAACAAACGCATACAAATTCAATACAGTTTCACAAAACAATACCTGTTACATGTAAGACTCCGTGACTTTTCTTTTCTTTTTTTAAATATTTTATTTATCTATCTGACAAGGAGAGAGAGATCACAAGTAGATGGAGAAGCAGGCAGAGAGAGAGAGGGAGGCAGGCTCCCTGCTGAGCAGAGAGCCCGATGCGGGGCTCGATCCCAGCACCCTGAGATCAAGACCTGAGCCGAAGGCAAAGGCTTAACCACTGAGCCACCCAGGTACCCCAAGACTTGTGACTTTTCTGTTCTATCTTTCTTAAATGCTGGTTGTGACCGGTTGAGGCGAGGTAACTGACCACAAAAGATCACAACCCATTTGAACACTCCCACCCTCAGAGGAGCTTTCTGCAACATTTCTGATACTTAGTATGACCTAGAAACAAAGAAGTACTATCACCAGGAAGACCTGACAGCTTGGCGCATTATGTGGAATTATGTGGACTTTGAAAAACCAGCTCTTCAAACATAGAGGAATTCAAGACATTAAAACTAGCGATTTCGAGGGCAACCGTGATGGGACTCCCTCCTGAGAGCTTTTTCTGTATCCTCACTTTAAAAACCCCTATCACTTTACTCACACAACAACAACAACAAACCTAGGGATTTCGCACATGTTGACAAATGCAGTCATTGTTACTTGTGTGTGGACAAGTGTGTGAGCAAGTATTTAGCAGCCATACAGAATTTGCTCTGACACTCAGGCCTAGGGGCTTACAGTTAGCCAACTCCTACCCTGGGAAATCTCTGTGGCCCCCTTCCCAGCTACTGGCTGCCTCCTTGTCTCCTGGCCATTAGTCAGCCCCAAAGTGTGCCACCCATAAAAATTTCCACACCTAATGGGATCATCCAAGCTGGAGATTCCCTACTCTGCTAACAGCATCTCTGTCTTCCACACAACTTAAGAAAGAGGATTTTGTGGCCTCTCTGGAGATTCACAATGCATGTTTGCATATGAAAGACTAAAAAAACTTGCAATAAAGAAACTTGTTTGACTTTTTTTAAAATCTTAGTATTTTACACACTTAGTTGTATACGGGAAACCCCATCCCCCACCTTTTCTCCCCCTACCCTGCCCTAAAGTTGTTTTGTGGCTAAGGCCACCCCGGGAATAACTGTGAAGTAAGTGAAATGGATCCTTGTTTTCAATGCCTCCTGACACATTCCAGACCCCAGGAACCAACATCAACCCCTTGGGTCTAAGTTCCTCTCACATCCCCCTTCTCTCCTGTTCTGTCCATCTTCCTGGACTCTAGCGTCCTGTGCCCCTCAGTGAGGGGGAGGGCAACTGTGGTAGAAAACAAAGGGACTGGGCTTACTGGGCGGTCCCACCAGCAAAACTGGCACAGTTCTTGGTACTTAGCCACTGGATTGACGCTATTTCCGGCACTGGAGTCTCTGTTTCCTGGAAGATGGGGGCAAGTGATGGGGTAGATCTCTGTAGCCCTAGGAGCTTCCAATTCCTAATCTTCTCACTGGAGGGCCCACGTTCACTCTTGCTTCTCTTCTCCAACTGATGCCCATGTGACATGAGCAGAAATCCATTCCTCTCTCCACCTCCACCTCCACCCCATCCCTGGCGTGGCATTGCCGGGGGTTCTCCTCTTCCTAGAGCCATCTCTGAAAGTTAACTGTCCCTTCCATCCTGGGCTGGAATTTTCACCATCTGCCCCCACCCTGTTCCCCTCTCCCCCTCAACACAATCTCCAGGCCAGTTAACTACACTTTTCCCCACTGGCCAAGGCAATCTGGGCTACCCCACTGGGGCAAGGTCAGTTCACGTGTAGAACAAACACTGCGTGCTGGGTCACACTGAGCAGGAGACCGGAGCCGAGGACAAACCGGGCGTTGTGGACGCAGACGACCACCCCGGTGGAGGGGAGGCTGTCGGACAGGGAGATGTTGAGCGGCCCCTCGGTGGTGTTGGCCACCTCCTCCACTGGGGCCCTCGGGGCCAGCAGCTTGGAGAGGAGGCTGCTGAACCTACTCACGGTGGTGGCCTCTGGCTCTGGGGACGGGCCTGAACTGGATGCAGTGAGGTTCAGCTCCTCGGGGTCCACACAGAGGCCATCGGAAGAGCGCCCAAAGGCCACCTGGCTGAGGTCTAGGCCAGCCACAGAGCCCGGGGCGGCGCACGGCACGTCGGACACGCGCCCAGAGCTCTCCATCCAGTCCCGCAGCCACTCCAGGTGGCAGTCACAGCGCCATGGGTTGCGGAAGAGAAAGAGGCGGCCCAGGAAGAAGCCAGGCTGGAAGGCGGCCCAGGCCAGCACAGTGAGGTGATTGCCATTGAGGTGCAGAGCGAGGAGGCCCGAGAGGTTCTGGAAGGCGCCCTCCTCCACAAAGGCGATGCTGTTGCGGTCCAGGTAGAGCAGCTCAAGCTCCGCCAGGTCCGCGAACCAGGCGCGCGCCACGAGGCCCAGCGCGTTGCCACCCAGGTTGAGCGTGCGCAGGCGGCGCAGGCCTACGAAGGCTTCCGCGGGCAGCTCTCCCAGCCGGTTGTCGTTGAGCAGCAGGTGCTCCAGGGCGCCACAGTCGCGAAAGGCACCTGCGTGCACCGCACGGACGCGGTTGGCCTGCAGGCTGAGCGAGCGCAGGCGCCTCATGCCCTGCAGCGAGCTGGAGGCCACCGCCTCGATGCGGCTGCGCTCTAGGTGCGCATGCGTCAGGTTGGCCAGGCCACGCAGCGCGCCGGGCACGCGGCGGAAGAGGTTGTCGAAGGCGGCGAGCTCGCGCAGGGCGGGCAGCTCGGCCAGGAGGCGCTCAGGCACCGTGAAGAGGCGGCAGGAGGCCAGGTCGAGCCGGCGGAGGCGGCCAAGGGCGGCGAAGGTGCGCGCGTGCAGGTAGCGCAGCTCGCCGTTGTGCGCCAGGCGCAGCTCGGCCAACCGCGGCAGGCCCTTGAAGGCGCCGGGCGTGATGAAGGACAGGTTGTTGTGGCGCAGCGACAGGCGGCGCAGCGACGGCAGCGTGCCGAAGGCCCGCTCGCCCAGGAAGCGCAGGCCGTTCCGGTCCAGGTCGATGGAAGCCGCCTCGCACGGGAACTCGGCCGGCACCCGCAGGAGGCCGGCGCGGTCACAGCGCACGGAGCAGCCGCGCTCGGTGCTGCTGCAGGCGCAGGCGGCGGGGCAGATGCGCGTGCAGGCCTCCTCCGCCCAGACGCTGGGCAGGCTGAAGACCACCGCTGGGAGGTGAGGAGCACGGAGAGAAGACAGAAAAGGAACAACCGTCAAAGGGTAGCACCAGTGAAGTCCTACCTGTCCACTTAGCAGGATTCTGCCCTCTACCCACCAAGTTCTCACACCTCCTGCATAACTGCGCCCTCCTAATGCCTTCTTTCCAGGTCCCAGACCTTCCTGGCACAGGTTCCCCACCCATGCCACCCACCCCTTTGCTTTCCAGTTATCTTCACCAGCAAATCCCAGGTGGGATTCTGGCATCTGACCCAATTCGAAACACCCTCCCGCCTGTAACATCACTTGATGCTCTCCTAGAATTCGGCCTAGGGGGTTCGTTGCATGCGTAGGGGGACCTGGAGGGCATCACTGCCGCCTGTGCTCTAGTCCTGCACTGCTCAAAACCGTCGTCGTCACTAGCCACATGTAGCTACTGAGCATTTGAAATATGCCTAGCCCGAATTGTGATGTGCTGGAAGTGTAAAATATACAGCACGTCTCAAACACCAAAAAAAAAAGAGTTATCTCATCAATAATTCTTATATTGATTATGTGTTGAAATGACATTTTAGAAATATTGGATTAACTAAAATATTAAAATTAGTATCAACTGTTTCTTTTTATATTTTTAATGGGGCTACTTAGAAAATTTAAACATTTGTGGCTTGCATTATATTTTTATTGGTGCTGCTCTAGTCCCTCCTGCTATAAGAATTCAATAACTGAAAACTTACCCCCCCCCCTTGAGAAAATTAAGCCTCAAGAATAAGATTTAAGGAACAGGAGGTTGGTCAAGAAAGAAAATTCTGTCAATCTTTTTTTGTTTTTAACAATCACCACATTTAAGCCATAAGGACAGCATTCTAAATTTACAATGACCTGCTTATGCATCTCAAAAAAATAACTGTGGACATGGTGGAGTTAATTATCATTCACCAGCCCTTGCTCTCTAGAGACCTTTCTAAATCATCACAGGAGAGAATGGTGTTTATAAGTTAATTTTTTTCTGAGCATATGAATGGAGAATCAGATAAAGGCTTCAAAAGCCCTCCAGGAGGCTTGCCACCTGCAGCAAAACAGAATGGTAGCCAGAGGTCCTAAGCCCCATCTTGAGTTCCAATGGAAAAGGCAGCATGGAAGAAACACAGGTTTTATCTGGCCAGGAGCAGCTCACAGGTGGAGTGTGCTCGATCTGAAATTCCTGCAGAGGAACAAAGGTACCCAGAGGTAAACCTGACCACTGACACTCATAATTTCTAGCCTCCCTCAGCAGTACTCCCAAATTCCTAGCAATCATCCCTGACCTGCCATTCAGTCCCTCCCACTGTGTACCCATTACCCTGCCTGGGAGCCCTTGTAGGAACCTGAAGGTGTGGCCACACAAGGAGTGTGCAGAATCTGCTTGCTGCTGCCTCTGTGGCTTGGTTCAGCTTCCAGTGCCTTCAGTACATTTGTTGTAGACACTCCATGTTTTTTCAGCTGCTAGGAAGGGGTTCAGCTTTTTCAGACTTGGCTGGAGAACACTCAGCCCTTTGAGCAACCCCTCTGTTGTAAACTGTAGCTAGTTAAACATTCTAATATTACAGAGGCTTGACTTAGTTCTAACCTCTCCCTATGAACTAGACACCAAGCTTCCAGCAAGGTTCTTGGACCTTGTGCTGAGCTTAACTGTAAACAGGGCAGCAGCTGGGCTAGAGAGAAACGCTTTTAGAGACAGAGCCAAGAATATAACCTTAACTCCAGGCGTCAGCTGGGCAGGGATGGGACCTTTTTCTATCACAACTCTTCCAACTGGGTCAAGTAGAAGGCATCAGATTTCCTTACAAATAGTCCTTCATTCTACTCTCTTCTCCTTTTTAATTAAGAGAAGTGTGCTCTCAACTGTATGACTCATGTTTCTACTCCACAATAGCTAACATTGTTCCCAACACACTAAATGTGTGCAGAATTAAATGGAATTGATGCCTTCCTCTGTAATGATTCCTCCTGGAGAATGTCATTTATTAAAAACAAAACATAAGGGGCACATGGGTAGCTCAGATGGTTAAGCATCTGCCTTCGGCTCAGCTCGATGTGGGATCGAGCCCCACATCGGGCTCCCTGCTCAGCAAGGAGTCTGCTTCTCCCTCTCCCTCTGCCTCTCCCCCTGCTTGTGCTGTCTCTGTATCTCTGTCAAATGAATAAATTTAAAAATCTATTAAAAAAAAAAAAACAGGGCGCCTGGGTGGCTCAGTCAGTTACGTGTTTGCCTTCAGCTCAGGTCAGGATCTCAGGGTCTTGGGATCAAGTCCGACATTGGGCTCCCTGCTCAGGGGGGAGTCTGCTTCTCCTTCTCCTGCTCCCCCTGCTTGTGTTCTCTGTCTCTCTCTTTCTCTCTGGGTCAAATAAATACATAAAATCTTTTAAAAAGAAAGTTTAGGACGCCTGGGTGGCTCAGTTAGTTAAGGGACTGCCTTCAGCTCAGGTCGTGATCCTGGAGTCCTGGGACTGAGTCCCACATTGGGCTCCCCGCTCAGCAGGGAGTCTGCTTCTCCTTCTGACCCTCCCCCTTCTCATGGTCTCTCTCTCTCTCTCATTCTCTCTCAAATAAATAAATAAAATCTTTTTTTTTTTTAAGTTTGGTTAAAAAAAACCTCTTTGTCAAGGAATTCCTGGGATTATGACTGGAATTAGTTAATAAAATGGAACTGCCAGTTTTTCTAAAACACATGCAACAGGGGCGCCTGGGTGGCTCGGTGGGTTAAACCTCTGCCTTCGGCTCAGGTCATGGTCCCAGGGTCCTGGGCTCGAGCCCCACATCAGCCTCTCTGATCTGCAGGGAGCCCGCTACCTCCTCTCTCTCTCTGCCTGCCTCTCTGCCTACTTGTGATCTCTGTCTGTCAAAGAAATAAATAAAATCTTAAAAAAAAATACAACAGGGGTGGGAGTGAAGCTTTTTATTGTGTCCTTTTTTTTTAAGATTTTATTTATCAGAGAGAGAGAGAGGGAGAGAGCGAGCACAGGCAGACAGAATGGCAGACAGAGGCAGAGGGAGAAGCAGGCTCCCTGCTGAGCAAGGAGCCCGATGTGGGACTCGATCCCAGGACGCTGGGATCATGAC